>NC_058404.1:86958883-87233193 GCF_002201575.2 Neomonachus schauinslandi
CTCCCTGCTCAGCGGGAAGCCTGCTTCTCCCTCTCCCACTCCCCCTGCTTGTGTTCCCTCTCTCACTCTGTCTCTCTCTGTCAAATAAATAAAATATTTAAAAAAAAGATATTTCTCCTCTAAATGAATATTTATAATTAAAGAATAAGAAAGGATGATTTCTGTATCTTTTAAAACCTACTGTAATTAAAAAGGATGTCCATGCCTTGATTCTATTTTGTGAAGACTGAATTTCTCTGAGAGTATCACATGACATTACATACCTGCAGTACACTGGGCTTTTTAGGAAATGATCATCAAGAGGAAAGACAAGTAAATATAGGTACGTTAGATGGAATTTGGGGTTTTAGATTGTAATTGTTTAAAACCCATATAAATCTGAATATGACCAGTATTGAAACCTGACTAATTTAAACTGACAACATGCTACTCACATAACAACACAATATACTGAAAAAGTCGTATCTTTCATTTCAATCTAAATATTGTCCAAGAATGCTACAGATATTAATTATTTGCTTGCCATGTGCAAAGTGTCTTTCTAGAAGCTATGGTTGCAAACATGAATTAAAAAAAATAAATTTCCCTGCCCCGAGGTAGCTTATAGTCTAGTAGAAAGAGATAAAACATATACAGATAAATAAAGTCATTTATGGTTTTTTCTACACTGAGAGTATATTATAAACAACAGTCACTGGGGTGCACTTGGCTAAATTTTTTAATTCTAAATTCATTCTTGAATATGAAATTTAATGTATCATGAACAATGGTAATAAAAACTGGTAAGATGAGGAAGTATTAGTCACACTTACATTGAGATACAGGTTTAATGAACTTGCTCTTGCTAGATAGAAAACAATTAGCTAACCTACATTGGGAAGGTCAGGTATTTTGTCATGTCTCATAAACATAGAGGATATATCTATAATTATAAAATATACTGTAATTTTGTACCTACAAGGTTAATTTTGTATTACGAAAGTAAATTGAGGCCTTGTATGTCTCAACCTTGTGTGATTTAATGTGTAATCATTGAATCATATTTTTAGCTTGGTGTTCAGCTATCCTCAGGAGATGTTGCAGAGGGAGGCATGTTGATGCACAATCTGGACAACTGAAGGTACCCTCCAGTGTGTAAGGGCCATGAATGTATTATAAAAGCAAAATGAAAGCCCTGCAATTTGTATATCACAAAACCATTTGTGCAACTCCAGACACTTCCATGAGAGTAATCCTCACCTATCCTTCTGGGATAGGATGAGGGTATGTGGTCTTATTACATTTTGCAGGTAGGATACATAACTTGCTTCAGGTTGGTTGCAGAGTAGGGAATAACGCAGAAGTCTTTTTATTTCTTGTCCTGTAATTTAACAATGCTCTGCTGCTTTTAAACAAGTCATTATGTTCTGTCTTACAAGAATCTCAAAGATATTTCTTATTTTGGTATTTTGTCTTCTCAGATTGGAGACTGGGCCACTTCTTTGATATCACGTAACACTGGTCACATGGTAGGTACTTACAGCATCTGGCATTTATTTTTAAGTTTCTAAGATTTTTATTTTACCAGAGTAGCTGACACTGAATGGAAGATTAGACATCATGGGTGTTGCTTCACGGCATTCATGAGTATCCTCTGACTAGCTGGCACATTGAACACTGACTTTTGCTTTGATAGGCCTGTGCCTTTCTGACACATTTTCCTTCTCTGAACAACAAAGCTGTAGTTTTCTGACTTTTACAAATGAGAGGTGCTGTAGAATAAGCAAAAACTGGTTTCAGCTCCTCTGAGAAACTTATTATGTAAATACACATTATTATGATCATAAATAATAATAATTTATTTTCTGAGGCATGATGCCAGAGCAAAAGTCATTTGGGTAGGCAAACATTTGTTAGTCGTATGGAGGTTTCATCCAATGCAGTCTCCATTCAGAGATAATAGATACTTAAATGGATTTTTCTTTTTCACGAATGCACCTCAAGGTTTAGAAGCAAATGCGTTCTTAAAAATATCAGACAATAATAACGATAATTTTTCTAAAATCTTTATGGCCTGCCAAATTTATAGCATGAATACAAGTAGAGAATTACAATCCCTTGGGAAATTGAATTTGATTCTTTTTAATTTATTTTTAAAATTTAAGTTGGAAGCCCAATCACAAATTCTTCAGACTGGCTGGTGTTGGATTTTCATTAGAGCAAGATATTCTAGTTTTGCATGTATTTTTTATATTCTTTACTCTCAGGGGGAAGAAAAAAGATGACTGTCCTCTTTTCGTGAGAAAGCATTATAAAATTCAGCCATGAAACGAAAATAGCAATCAGTGATTTTGATAGTTGGTAGATATTTTTGATGCCTAATCTCTGTTAATAAATAAGAAATTTATAAGTTATGTTAATAAGCTATTCCTTAAGGAACTAGGAGGCAGTTATTCTTGAGAAGTTGGAATAAAAGGGAGATGCGATGACTGTTATATATTTGAAAAATTATCACATGGAGTAGGACATAGTCTTATCCAAGTGTTGTTCCAGAAGGCAGAAATGAAAATTTTAAGTGCAAGTTACAGGGGAGTAAATTTCAATTCATTATAAGTAAGGGGTTCCTAGTAATGTCTCCAAATACAGAAAGTATTTACACCTTTGTTAGGACTATTACAGAAAGGATTCCTGAATCCTGCTGGAAACTTGAACCCCATGGACCTTAAACTCCTCTCAACTCTAAACTTTTGGCAGTTCTATTTGAATCTTTGCCCTTTACTGTATAATCCTATATATCAAACTTGAGTAGTTCCCAAACTGATGTCCCCCTCCAGTTTTCCAAGTTTGTTGATTGAAATACCATACTTACTCCTTACTCTCAGTATAACTCTCCCTTAGCCTTTTTAATATTATTCAGATCTCATCCCAGTATTTAAAATCTTTTTGGGGGCGCCTGGGTGGCTCAGATGGTTGAGCATCTGCCTTCGGCTCAGGTCATGATCCCAGGGTCCTGGGATCGAGTCCCGCGTCCAGCTCTCGGCTCAGCGGGGAGTCTGCTTCTCCCTCTCCCTCTGCCTCTCTCCCTGCTCATGCTCTCTCTCTCTCTCTGTATCTCTGTGTGTCTCGAATGAATAAATAAAATCTTTAAAAAAAATCCTTTTTGATGTAGTCTCACTTTCTAATATTTTCTCTTATTGCTTTCAACATTAGGCAGCTTGTTCTCTTCAACTCTCTTCTCAACCCAACACGGTAAACAAGGTACACGTACAAGCGCAGGTGACATTCTCTACTCTCTTGTGTTCCTCTGAGAATATTTCTTAGACTTAAATTATCCTGCAATGACGTTTTATTTTGAAATTCACTTAAAACCCACCAAGTCATCTCTGTAAAAGGATTCCCCACTCTTTAAAATAGTTGTTCACTATTTTTGTTAATATGTATAAATGGAAGATATAAATACCACCTTGCTAACTAGTTTTTAAACTTGACTCTCTATTTTGCCTTATGTTACAATTTTTTCACAGAGCCACGAACATTTATTGAATACACATTAAATTCCTATCAAGTGAGCGAATCAAGAATTATAAGTAGTGAGTGTTAAATGAAGGAAAGGACCGAAGTGGCTTCCCAGGGAGAGACATCTGAGATATCTGTGGATAGCTGTGCTTATACTGATTCTCTTACAGGTGGAAACAGTCATGAGTGGCAATAGAATAAGCCACCGATTTCAACCATGTCTTTTCTCTTGGTCCATTTTGATGAGCAGTATGTCATGGGCTATTAGCCCTTGAAACATTTTGGGTTAAATAAGATAGCTGACTGCACATAATTCTCATTTTGCAGTGAGAGCTTTAGGCTTTATTACATCTGAAATACTATGGAGCACATCATCTTGACTTTGATTTTTTACAACACAGTTCAAGATGAACGGAGATTTTAGTGAATTTGATTCATACCATCAGTTCATTTATTAGCAGATGTAAGGATGGAACCATAAACTTGTCACCCCAGGTGACACTAATGAACTTCTTTTGTGAGCTCCCTCAGCAATGAGAGTGATATTTGAATTAAAATTAATACTAGTTCTTTATTTTTAGAGGTGCAAGGGTTACCTTGGAAGGCGGGAGATCTTGTCCTTGTTAGTGACTGACATGTCCTTTGAAGAAAAAATGCCATTCCCCCCATAATTCCCAGAATTTTTATTTTAGTCTCATTCTTATCTCAACCCTAATTTCGTATATATATATTGGATATTGTGGGCATATTCTTTCTTCTAAAGCATAGAGAAATAAAAATAACAAATGTGAATGTGACATATATAAATGTTTAATTTTTAATGTCTTAGCTTTGAAAGAATCTGTTACAGAAATAGTGAGCCCAGAAATGACTGTCTACACAACATTAAATAATTAGCATTTCACCAACATAATACTAACAACATCGATATGGATCATATAACTGAGAGTGTGTGGTGGAGGCAGACATTAATAATTATAGAAAAGGTTATTTAATTAGAGATGAAATAAATGCTATGACCTAAATGTGTACTGTGGTAGGAGAGCATATAACAGAAAGACCTGATCAAGGCTGGGAGTGACAAGGGAGTGGGGGTGGGGACGCAAGGTTAGGAAAACTTTTCTGAAGAAGTGACATTCAAACTGACCCAGCATGAGTAGAAGAGAGAGAAGTCAGGTAGGTGAAGATCAGAGATTGAGTGGAGATTGAGATTTTTCAGGCAAAGCAAACAACACATTAGGTGGCAAGAAGTTACTGAGTTCTTCAGAGGAACAAAAAAGTGATCATTGCACCTTGGGAACACCAAGAAAGGAAAGGAGGATGTGTGAGATTGGTTGGAAAAGTAAGCAGGAGTCATACCATGAAAGGCCTTGTCAGTAAAAATAGGGAGTTTAAATTTTATTCTAAAAATTATGAGAAGACCTGCTCTTAGGATGTGATATATTTTAAAGATTATACTGATTGAAAGGGAGCAAGACTAGAAGCATGAGACCACTTAGGAAGCTTTAACAGTAGTTCTAGAGGGAGATGATAATAGCTTGGGTCAGGACTGTGACAGAGACAGTGAAGAGAAAGAAGTGGATTCAAGATGTATTAATGAGGAAAAAACACGATCACTGCTCTGAAGTAGAGGGCAAGAATTAGAAGGAGCTATCCTTCAAGATTTGTGGCAGATGCAACTAGGTAGCTAAAGCTATCATTTACTGAAAGGGAAATGGTAGAAGAAAAACACGTTTTTGAGTTTAGTTTGGGTTGTGTTGAGTTTTAATTATGTGAAGTGGGCCTGGGAGGAAGGCAATTGGATATTCAATTTATATCTGAGAGAATAGGTCTGGGTGGGACACCCAGAACTTGAGCTGCTTTTGTTCTTATTTTCCCTCATTTGAGATCAGTTTCCACATACATACGTGTACCCCAGACAAACAAAAACCAAAAACTGCTCTCGTATAAATCCATCTCTAGAAATATTGGTGAATAATATGGATTTAGTAACAAGGTTTTGTGAGAGACAAAAAAGGATATATTATATATCACATGGCTAAATTTTTCACATAGTTTCTTTTCAGTATTTAAGCTCTTTCCCAAAGGTTCTCTCTGCCTGATCTCTTCACCCCCTTTCTCCAACCTTTATCTTTGCCTTTACCACTGCCCTTCCTCCCCCCATATTCCATGACAAATCCTTTATTTCTGGGTGTAGCTTTCCCTACCTCCTGCTATTCATAAGGTCACCTTTTAGTTCTTTCTGCAAAGCAAAGATCTATTTCAGAAGCTACCTGCCAAAGAGTGGTAGAGGTGAGAGGGAAAGGGAGGATTGTAAATAATAAATTCTCTTCCTGCAAAATACATATTTTGGTAACATATTCATGATAATGTAAGCCAAAGAGTAGGATCCCAACACTGAAAAGTTGAGGATTGGAGGAAGAGATATGAAAGGAGATATTGTTGAATAACTTGAGGGGTAGGAGGACAAAAGTGTCCAAGGGAACAGAGGCTTCACAAGGACATGGTGGTCCATTTATCACATTTGTTGAGAAGTAATTTGCATATTTAAAAACATGAATAATTAAATTTTCTCTAAAGTGATCTGCTATATATACTTTTAGCAAATGGGAAATTGACAGACCCTACTTTGTGCAGCAAGTTTTGCCATGAATTTCTTTTACCTAAACGTGGCAACATCATTTTTGCTTCATTTTTCCTCTGCAGAATAGGGGTTGGCAGCCTGAATAGATAATCCTAGTTATGTGTTTCCTGGTAATCCTGAGATGAAGGGAAGTATCGGCTCAGAGCTGCTCACCTGGGCATGTCTTCCTCACACATCTTTAGCCCTACCCAACAGCCAGTGCCATGCCGCAAATGGCAAGACTGCCCAGGTAAGTAGTCCAGCAGATGGGATAGACCCTCTTTCTTTGTGTGCTCATGGACTACAGTGAATAAGTGGGGTTTGGGCCCCATGCCTGAAGGCACAGGATGACCACAGGTGATGTGAGAGAGACAGTTGGGTCATGAAGCAGGTGTCTAAAGGAGTGTTGCAGCAGGTACCCAGAGCTTTGGTTGTAAAACTACGAACACAGCTCACGGGGCACAGACAAACAGCCACGTTAGCATGGAAACCTGGACTGCACCAGCAGGGGAGTGGGGATGTGTGATGGCAGCAGCTAGCCCTGTGGCCCTGGGGCCAGACACAGCACTGTGGTTTTGCACACTGCTGAAGGGTTGAATTCTGACATGTGGCCTTCAGTAGAAGGCAGTCTGTGGGCTGCTTAGTTGAGAGTGGTGGGTGGGCTTATTCTCTCCTGAAGAAAAAGCCTTTTTTATAAGGTGACTAGTTTTTCCCCTCTTCTCTGCTCGTCAGGAAGAAGTATTTCAGTGTTTATTGTCTGCCCATCCCCTGAAAAAAATTAATTGAAAAGTGGATCAATAACAAGATTGAATGGCTAAATAGAAAAATAAATTAGGTAGATCTTTAGTGAATGGAAGGCAATTCATGTCTTGGTGGGAAACACAGGATTCTAAAGAGAAGTAATGATTTTGAATGGAAAAGACAAACAATTTTGATATAACTCTTTCCCAAACATTTTTAGACTTTGGAAAGGGAAAAATAGGCCTTTATTATACTTTGTATGAAAATGAGCATTTATTATGCTGCTTTGCTTGGCTTTCCTTGAGCAATGAATTCAGTATCCTGGCTTCACTAACCTGGCTCTCCTAACATTTTTCTTACTTTTCGCCCTTAGTTATCCAAGAGGGGAACATTGATGGATAGAGTTATATCCTTTATCTTGGTATCTCTTCAAGAGCACACTAGATTGTCTTTTGCCTTCCTCATTCCACTTCCAAATCTTATCATCGAGAATTTATGGCAATTGCCACGGAAGAGTAAAAAGCACAAAGGGGCTATAATGATGACTTGGGGTGGGTTCAGGAATAGAAATGTGCCCCTAAGAGTTTGACCTTGCAGCACGATTTTGACCAGCTTGGATCCAGCTCTTGGAAAAAATAGAAACAATAAAATATAACTCCCACCCACCCTCAGAGAGCTGCAAACCATCTTTCCTCCAGACAGCAAATCAGCCAAGGCAGCTAGCATTCACTTTGTTACACCTTATGAGCTTGGTACAATGATTAAACATTTTAATTCCTTTTCTGCTGGATTTTTAAATTCATAGCCTGTTCGCTAATGTTTCCTCTTAGCTCACCTACTAGTCTGCTCAGGATTCAGGATCAGAATAGTCGTTTGAGGATTACGAGAGTGAGGCTGGCCAACGTTACTTTTCAGATGCTTCTGCGGCTTTCTTAAAATCTTAACTTGTTTTTTTTCAGGGCAAGGAAAGGAGCGAGCTCCTTAGCTGTTTGGGTGAAAGAAGGAAAGGAGGAGGAGAGGGAAGACTACGTATAGTTCCAGGCAGTCCTTTCTCTGCCACTGTTTGCCCTGTTCCAAAGAAAGCTTGTGTAAATATAGTTTCTTTTTCATCATAAAATTATGATGGGCTGCCACATGCTATGCATCATGCTTTATCATGATAAGGAAACAGGTAGCTTTATATGAAAGCGTTTGATGATTTGTCAGGCATTTGGCAGTTGACCAACCCCGCCGTGAAGGGAGAGTGATAGCATTGCTATGCTGAAACTGTTTAAAGAATGTGAAATGTGGATCGTGGTGCTGAGGTAGTTGGCGGTAAATCAGATCTGATTTCCCCTCTGAGAGCACAAAATGAACCTTGTTGTTATCAGGAAGAGAAATGAACTCTTTAAATATTTCTCAGTGCTTTGTCATCTCTGCCTGTCGGGGTTATTTAACATAAAATTTCCCCAAAGTAGGAAGTGCAAGTATTATTTCATTTCATTTTATAGATAAACGTCACAGTTTTCCCCTATAAATTACTTGAAAAAGCCCCCAATTTGCAATTGTGGAAGTTGCTTAAGATCAATGGGGTTTTAAAATAAAATATTATTAGTAAAAAAAAAGGTGCTTTGTGTTTTGTCCCCTGCTGATAGCTTGGTAGTCCCTGAACACAGAGATCTCTTAGTGTTTATGGGAAAATATCAGAAGGGCCCAGAGAAGTTGCTTATAAGTGGTTCAAGTTAGCTGTGTTGCCGAAACAGTGGGTTTATTGAACTTTTGACTACATATTTCTTATATGACTTGTGGTTATCTATTTTCATGTTTCAAACTCTCCTGCTTGCTTTTTATCTCTTCTCTCATTCTACTTAATGATAATAAGACCTCGCAGACATTTGCAAAATTTCTATTACCCCAAGATTTAAAATGCCATTTTAAAGGGGGAAAAAACCACTTTTTAGAATTAATATATATGTACATGAATAATGCAGGCTCACTGCGGAAAAAAATAAAGATATCAACAAAAATTCTCCTGTGACCCAGAGATAACCACTGTTAACATTCTCATGTGTCCCTGAGGACTTCATTTGTGAGTATTTTTTATTTAACACTGGATCATTCATTCTCAATTTCAGAGTACTGGAGAATAAGCCTTGCAAATTTTGGTCACAGGGTTTAAAATTGAATATTCAAAAGAGTTTATTTGCAAGGTCTTTTCAGTATTTTATTGCAGAAGGGATATCCATTTTTCTTCCATTTCCAGTAAAGAAAGAATAAGAAGGAGAAAGTGCGAAGCGCAGCATAAGGTATTTGGGTTATGTCTGAGGAAAGATTTCTTGATGTTATTACTAGTTACTGGAACAAATACCTTATTGATCTTTAAGGCGTTGCCACTTGGAGCAGAATGCCAGGCAGCGATTATCTTATTTGTTGTTTTTTTTCCCCGGCTTTGGATTCTTGTTTACTTTTCTAGCACTGAGTCAAGAAGCCTGTGGAATAGTGAAAGCACCTCCAAACCAGCAGATGTTTTAGATGTATTTATTTCATCAAAACATCAACATGTATTATTTTTCATCTTGTGAATGCTTATCTCCACCTTCTGTACTCTGCCCTAGTTTTTCTCGATCTCGGTCCTTCCCTTCTAATTCACTAAACTCAGAAGAAATTTCCTTCTACAGAATGTGACTAACAAAGAATGCATTGAACACTTAATGGATAACAGTGAAACCACTTACTTATCTTTTTTTTTTTAAAGATTTTATTTATTTATTTGAGAGAGAGAGAATGAGAGACAGAGAGCACGAGAGGGAAGAGGGCAGAGGGAGAAGCAGACCCCCTGCTGAGCAGGGAGCCTGATGTGGGACTCAATCCCGGGACTCCAGGATCATGACCTGAGCCGAAGGCAGTCGCTTAACCAACTGAGCCACCCAGGCGCCCTACTTCTTTATCTTTAAGAGTTGATATCATTTTTTTTTTAAAGATTTTATTTATTTATTTGAGACAGAGAGAATGAGAGAGACAGAGAGCACATGAGAGGGGGGAGGGTCAGAGGGAGAAGCAGATGCGGGACTCGATCCCGGGACTCCAGGATCATGACCTGAGCCGAAGGCAGTCGCTTAACCAACTGAGCCACCCAGGCGCCCAAGAGTTGATATAATTTTAAGAGTAAAAGCATTATAGAAATATTAGAGTGTAGAAGGAATATTATTATAACACTAAGCAGAAGATGAACCTGTCTGAAAGAATTTGTCTCTAAGTGCTTCAGAGTTCAACCAGAGAAGCAGAAACAGTAGGAATGATGGATGAATGGATAGATGGATGGATAGGTGGGTAGGTAAATAGATCAGTGGGTAGGAGGGAGGGAAAGAGGCAGGGATATTTATTATAAGGAATTGCCTTACTCGATTATGGCAGCTGGTTAAGCAAGTCCAAAATTTATCAGGCAGATAATCAGGAAGGGAAGATCATGGGTGGCTTGAACATATAGACAGGGGTGGTAGTTGTCCATGGGTAGAATTTCTTTAAATCTGCTTTTAAATTCTTCCCACTGATTTATCCAAGCCCATTCAAATTATCCAGGATAATCTACCTTATTTGAAATCATCTGATTAGGGTTTTTAAGTACATCTGCATGGTTCCTTCACAGTACTTCCTAAAATGGTGTTTGAATGACTGGGGACTGTAGTCTAGCTAGGATGGGACACATGGGGAGAAAAAAACAGGCAATTCATCCTGAAAGTTTGTGTTCTGGGAATTTTTATTGGGATATGTATAGCAAACTCCTGAAATCTTTTAAGACTTAAAAAAAAAAAACAACTTTTAACTTTTACACCGTTTCAGTGTGAAAAGCATGCTTTTGTCTTTCCAAGCTGCCTATATATGTCAAGACCATAAGACATTTATTTTCAAATGTGATGATAAATCGATTAGTTCAGTGTCTCTGCTTGATAGATTTAGAACACCAGTGTCTTTTGAACCCATTTCACATTAAAACAAAGCAAAAATACAAATAGATTGTCTTTTAGTTGCCTGCAGCATCTATTGTCCACTGAACAGCAAACTATACATTTTCCCCCTCTTCCTTGTGTTTTTGTTTTGTGTGTGTGTGTTGTGGGGGGTGGGGGGTGGGGTAACAGCGATGGACACTTTGTACAGCCCCAGCGGTGAATCACAGTTGATCAAAACCAGTCATGGAGCTCTTTTTGCCAGCAGTTGGGCTAGGGCTAGGTATAGGACTCATTTTTGGCCAAGGCAATGTAAGTGAAAATATAATAATCCCTAACTATCAAATAAATATCCATAAGTCCACACTGACATAAATAAATGATTGAATAAATTAATAAATGGGGGGAATAGATAAATTTCTCCTGCAAAAGAATTCCTAATAGTTTATGTAGCTATTCTACCTTCAGGGAAGTAGAGTATAAATCCCCCTCCTCAAGTATGGACGGTGCATAGTGCCTTCCTTCCAAGGGTAGTCTGTGGCAATAGGGCAAAAAGAAGAATTTTTTCAGTGGAAGAATCTGATACATTAGTTTTTATTGCTGCTGTAACATATTATCACAAACTTAGTGTTGTAAAATAATTCAACTTTATTATCTTCCAGTTCAGTGGGTTAGAAGTCAACACTGGGCTAAAATCAAGGTATTGTCAGGGATGTGGGCAGGGCTGCATTCCTTTCTGGAGGCTCTAGGGGGGAATCTGTTTTCTTCCTTTTCCAGCTTCTAGAGGCTGTCCATATTCCTTGGCTCATGAACCCCTTCCTTTGCCCTCAAAGGCAGCGACAACAGGTCTGGTTCTCACATCCCATCATTTTGAACTGCTTCCTTCATAACGTCTCTGACTCTCTCTTCTGCCTTTTGATTCTGGTGGGCCCATCTAGCTAGTTCAGGATAACCTTCCTATCTGAAGGTCAGCTGATTAGAAAACTTAATTGTGTCCACAGCCTTAATTTTCCTTTGTCATGTAACCTAATGTATTCACAGGTTCCAGGAATTAGGTCAGAGGCCTATCTGGCGGGGTAAGTATTCTGTCTGCCACATCTGACAAACACTGCCTCATCTAGCTGACTCAGGTGCACATCAACAGTGATAAGTCATGTTGATAGCATGTACACTTGATAATGTGATAAGTGTGTTACTTTACCTGAATGATCTTCCTTCCCCAAACCCATTAATTAGGTCAGTCTAATCACAGAAAAAAATATTAGACAAATCCCAAGGAGGAATATTCCGAAAATACCTGAATAATGCTCTTCAAAATGATCGAAGGTCATTGTGGTAGGAATGTGGGCAGCCTGAAAAGGTAAGGAGGAGAAAAGTTGTCCCTTACAGCATCCAGAAAGGAACAAGCTGGCCTGCCACCTTAATTATAGGCCAGTGAGAACTGGACTGGACATATGACTTACAGAGCTGGAAGATAATCAATTTATATAGTTTTAAACTACTAAGTTTGTGGTAGTATTTTACTGCAGCAATAGAAAACTAATATAGTCATCCAAAATAAGAAAAGTCTGAGAAACTGTCAAAGCCAAGAGGAGCCTAAGGAGACTTGACAACTAAATATTACATGTTATCTTAGACCACGTGGGATCCAGGAACAGAAAAAAAGAAAATTAAGTAAAAAGTAAAGAAACTTGAATAAAGTATGGACTTCAGTTAATAATAGTATATCAAAAGTGGTTCATTGATTTTGACAAATGTACCACATTAACATGTCCTATTATTAGTGTTAGGTACTAGGAGAAACAGGGTTTGGGGTAAGAGGAACTCTCTATACTGTCTTGGCAACTTTTCTGTAAATCTAAATCTGTTCTAACACAAAACACTTATTTAACAACAAAAAATTAGGAGGTAATTGTCAATTTAATATGGTGTTCCAGTGCTTGTAGGTGAAAATAGCCAAATGGATTCTCTAGATAATTGCTTATTTTCTACTATGTGTAGGGGTACTGTGCAGGTTATTGGAATGAATCTGTACAGTACCGTATTCTCTAGGAACTCAGGTTCTACTTGGGAAAACATGCGTATGAGTTTTGCTGTAATCCACGGGAAAAGCAGTAAGTGTATACAAGCCACATGGCTCAAGTTCAAAGGATGTTTGGAGAAAAAAATATACTTCCTCAGGGGTGGGAGGTCACAAAGGACCTTGCAAAGGGGGTGGCATCTGCATTCTGTCTTGAGGAATAACCAGGTTTTGTATATACGTACTTGAAGAGGGAGCAGAAGACCGACAAGCCAAAAGTCTTAGGACAAAGGTCCAGAAAAAGAGGGTGTTAACTGTGAGTACGTAGAATTTAAGTGCCTCAAAGATTGGAATGATGTCTGTCCTGTTCATCACTGTATCCTCACTGCTTCCAACAGAACACACAGCGGTTTTTCCACAAATATCTGTTGATGAAGTGGAAGGAAAATAGTTGGGGAATAAGTTGTGGAGACCTTGCATGCTAAATTAGTAAGTTTAGCCACTAAACAATTTTTTGAGAGAACATGATTTGTACTATATTGTAGAAAGATTAATGGGGTAAAAAAAATGCAATTTAGATAGAAAAATGCAGATTAGATAGAAAAGGAGAGGAAGAAAAATATTAAACTTGCACAGGCAAGATATTACAATTACATTAATCTTATTTATTTGCTAATGCAATCACTAGTCTCTATTAAAAATTACATTTTTTTATTTATATAAAATTAACATATATTTTAAAGAGTCAGATATTTAGAATGAAAAATAACAGTCTCCTGCTCAAGTCAGACAACTCCAGGTCTCTAACTTGGAGGTAACAGGTTTCACGTCTTTTACTTGCTTCTTCCAATACCTGCCTCCTGATTTCTAAATATAAATGTATATAGCTAGTTTTTTATTTTAAGTTTTATTTTATTTTAAATTTTAAGTAGTATCTTTGGCTCTCTACTCTGGAAAATTTAATTTTCTCACACCAACCCATAATCCCTATATTCACTCCCGTAATTCCTCTCCCCCATTCTTGAGGCTATATTAACTATATATCAATGAATATTTGATGTTTTCATTTTATTATGTAGAAATATTATGCATGGCAAAGCCATGCGGACGACTACAATTACTATGTTTCCTTTCTTCTACAGCTTTTTGTTTTCATTGAAGGTAATATTTGCCTTGTTTTTTGTTTATTTAGTTTTCTGTGGTACTTTCAGTGTGGTCAAGCACACCAGGAAATCTAATAATCTTCTAGTATTCAGCAGTAGAATAATCATTCTCCTGGACTGGGCACTGTCTAAGAGTGTTCTCAAGATAATGTTATTCTAAGACATGATCTTTGAAATTTCAACTTCCTTTTTTCCTGTTGACTCTGTTTCTTTGATTTCATGATTTCTTCTTTACTCCCTGGTTTTCTTGAAGTATGTCCTTCACTAGCTTTCTATGATGCTTGGGAGGTAATATTTTTAAAGGATTACAGGGTTACATGCTATTGTTAAGGTTAATACATTAGATGGATATAACATTTCCCCCTTCCCTCCACCCCAACCATTCTACTATCTGTTTCTGTGAGTTCGTTTTTTAAAAATTTATTTTAATTAAATTGATTAATTAATTAATTTTTTATTTTTATTTTTTTAGATTCCGCATGTAAGTGATTTGTCTTTGTCTGGCTTATTTCATTTAGCATCGTGTCCTCTGGGTTCATCCATGTTGTTGCAAATGGCATATTTCCTTCTTTTTTAAGGCTGAATAATATTCCATTGTGTGTGTTGTGTGTATGTATGTGTGTACCTATCTTATTTATTTATTTATTTATTTTAAAGCAATGGCCATCCTTCTTTTTTTTTTTTTAAGATTTTATTTATTTGTGAGAGAGAGAATGAGAGACAGAGAGCATGAGAGGGAAGAGAGTCAGAGGGAGAAGCAGACTCCCCGCCGAGCAGGGAGCCCAATGTGGGACTCGATCCCGGGACTCCAGGATCATGACCTGAGCTGAGGCAGTCGCTTAACCAACTGAGCCACCCAGGCGCCCCTGTATCTATCTTTATAACAGTGTGTATCTATATGGATATAGATACACATACACCCACCACATTTTCTTAATCAATTCATCAAGGGATACTTTGGCTATTTCTATACTTTGGCTATTGTGAATAACGTTGCAATGAATATGGTAGTGCAGATATCTCTTCGAGATACTGATTTCATTTCCTTTGGATATATAAGGTGGAATTGCTCGATCATATGGTAGTTCTATTTTTAATTTTTTGAGGCACCTCCATACTGTTTTCTATAGTGGCTTTACCAAATTACAGTCCCACCAACAGTGCACAAGGGCTCTCTTTTCTCCTCATCCTTGCCAGCACTTGTTATACTTGTCTTTTTGATAATGGACATTCCAGCTGGCATGCAGGGATATCATACTGTGATTTTGATTTGCATTTCCCTGACAGTTAATGATGGTGAGCATCTTTTCAGGTATCAGTTGGCTATTTGTATGTCTTCTTTGGAAAAATGTCTATTCAGGTCCTTTGCCCATTTTTAACCAGGTTATTTGTGTTTTTTACTATTGAGTTGTATGATTTCCTTACATATTTTGCATATTAACTCCTTATATGTGGTTTGCAAATATATTCTCCCATTCCACGGTTTGCTTTTTATTTTGCTGATGGTTTCCTTTGCTGTGCAGAAGATTTTTTGTTTGATATAGTTCCACTTGTTTGTTTTTCTTTTTGTTGCCTTTGTTTTTTGTGTCAAATAAAAAAAAAATTGTTGTCAAGACTAACGCAAAAGAGCTTATCCCTTATATTTTCTTATAGAAGTTTTATGATCCCAGGTGTTACATTCAAGTATTTGATCCATTTTGAGTTGATTTGGTGTATGGTATAAGTTTCTAGTTTCATTCTTTTCCACATGGCTGTCTAGTTTTCCCAACACTATTTATTAGAGGGACTATCCTTTCCCCATTGTATATTTTTGGCACCTTTGTCAAAGATGAATTGGGCATATATGCATGGATTTATTTCTGGGCTCTCTATTCTGTTTTATTGATCTATGTGCCTGTTTTTATGCCAATACCATACTAATTTGATTACTATAGTTCTGTAATATAGTTTGAAATCAAGAAGTGTGGTGGCCAGACTTGCTCTTTTTCTCTTCCAGCTTTATTGAGATATAATTAACATATAACATATAAAAGTTTAAGGTGTACAATGTGATGATTTGATACATGTATTTATTACAAAATGATTACCACAATAAAGTTAGTTAATACCTCCATTCCCTTATATAATTACCATTTCTTTGTTGTGTTGAGAACCTTTAAGATACATTTTCTTAGCAACATTCAAGTATACAATACAGTATGGTTAACTGTAGTCACCATGCTATATCCTGGATCTCCAGAACTTATTTACCTTACAAGTGGAATTTTATACCCTTCAACTAGCATCTTCCCATTTCCCCCATCCCCCAACCCCTGGCAACAACCACTTACTCTTTAGTTCTATGAATTTGGCTTTTTTAGATTCCATACGTAAGAGAATATACAGTATTTGTCTTTCTCTCTGTGACTTATTTCACCTAGCATAATGCCCTCAAAGAACATCCATATTATTACTAAAGGCAGCATTTGCTTGTTTGTTTTTTAAATGTCTGAATAGTATTCATTTGTGTGTGTGTGTATATATATACACATATATACACACATGCCACATTTTCTTTATTCATTCTTCTATCCATGGACATTAAGGTTGTATCCATGTCTTATTATTGTAAATAATGCTTCAGTGAATATGGGGGCATAGATATCTCTTCAAGATAGAGATTTAATTTAATTTAATTTAATTTTTTTTTTTTTTTGGACATATACCCAGAACTGCTGGGTGGTTATTGGTTCATATGGTAATTCTATTTTAAATTTTCTAAGGAGACTCCACGCTATTTTCTATAGTGGCTATAAATTCATTTCCATTTTCATTTCATTTTTGTGAATGGTATAAGATAGGGGGCCGATTTCATTCTTTTGCATGTGAATATCCAGTTCTCCTAAAACCATTTAATGAAGAGGCTATCTTTTCCTTATTGAATATTCTTGGCTCTCTTGTCAAATGTTAGTTGACTGTATATGTGTAGGTTTTTTCTGGGCTCTCAATTCTGTTTCATTGGTCTATATGTCTGTTTTTATGCCAGTACCATCCTATTTTGATTACTATAGCTTTGTAATAAAGTTTTATTTTTTATTTTTTTAAGGAGTTTTATTTATTTGTCAGAGAGAGAGAGCGAGAGAGAGCACAAGCAGGGGAAGCAGCAGGCAGAGGGAGAAGCAGACTCTCTGCTGAGCAGGGAGCCCCATGCGGCACTCGATCCCAGGACCCTGGGATCATGACCTGAGCTGAAGGCAGCTGCTTAACCGACTGAGCCACCCAGGCATCCCTGTAATAAAGTTTTAAATCAGGAAGTGTAACACCTCCAGCTTTGTTCTTCTTTCCCAGGATTGCCTGGCTATTCAGGGTCTTTCGGGGTTCTGTATGAAATTTAGGATTTTTTTTAATATCTATGAAAAATACCTTTGGAATTTTGATAGGGATTGCATTGAATCTATAGAGGGCTTTGGGTAGAAGGAACATTTTAACAATATTAATTCTGATCCATGAACATTGGATAACTTTCCAATTTCATGTCTTCTTTCTTTCATCATTCTCTTATAATTTTCAGTGTACACATCTTTTTCCACCTTAGTATTTTATGATTTTGTTGTTCTCATGAATGGGATTGTTTTCATTATTTCTTTTCCAGATAATTAGTTATTAGTGTATAGAAATGCAACTGATTTCTATATGTTGATCTTGTATCTTGCAACTTTACTCAATTTTTTATTAGCTCTAACTGTGTGTGTGTGTGTGTGTGTTTAGTCTTTAGGGTTTTCAGTACATAAAATCATATCATCTGCAATCAGAGACAATTTTACTTTTTCCTTTCTGATTTGGATGACTTACCAGTCTGATTTGTTCTTCTTAATTAATTGTTCTGGCTACAATTTTCAGTACTATATGAATAGAAGTGGTGAGAGTGGACACCTTTCCTTGTTCCTGATCTTCACAGGAAATCCCTCAACTTGTCACTATTGAGTATGATAAACATGGGTTTGTTGTATATGGACTTTATTATATTGAGACATATTACATCTATATCTAATTTGTTGATAGTTTTTTTCAAAAATTATGTTGAATCTTGTCAAATACTTTTCCTACATCTATTGTGAGGATCATACAATTTTTATCCTTCCTTTGGTTAATGTGTATCACATTGATTTGCAGATGTTGAACCATCCTTACATCCTAGGAATAAATCCCAGTTGATGGTGGTGTATGATCCTTTTAAAATGCTGTTGAGTTCAGTTTACTAATACGATGTTGAGGATTTCTGCATCTGTGGCCTATCTATATCTGTGTCCATCAGGGATATTGGCCTGTAATTTTCTTTTCTTGTAGTTTTCTTATCTGGCTTTGGTATTAGGCTGGCCTCGTAAAATGAGTTTGGAAGTATTCCCCCCACTTCGTGTTTTTTGGAAGAGTTTAAGAAAGATTGGTTTTACTATAAATGTTTGTTAGAATTCATCAGTGAGGCCATCTGGTCCTGGATTTTTTTTTCTGTGGGGAGGTTTTTGATGACTAATTCAGTCTCCTTACTTAGTAATTGGTCTGTTCAGATTTTCTATTTCTTCATGATTCAGTCTTTATAGTTTGTATGTTTTTAGCAATTTACCCATTTCTTCTAGGTTTTCTGATTTGTTGGTGTATAATTGTAGTAGTTTCATATGATCCTAAGTATTTTGTGATATTAGTTATAATGTCTCCTCTTTCATTTCTGATATCATTGATTTTGTCACCCTAGTGATTCCTAAATTCAGTGCAATGTTTCTCCAAATAAACAATGAGTTTTCCTTTTTTTCTCCCTCTGGTATCCCCTGGCTTGTACCCAACACAGCTAGAAACCTGGAAGTGAGCACTGTGGTGCAGACAGAGAAAGCTCCAGGAGAAGCCCGGCTTGAGGAGCTAAAAAGAGAATTTAAAACCCTCAGAGTGAGAACCCAACCCCCTACTTTTCTCATATTTTTTCCTCCTCTGTGCCAACCCTAGACAATTGTATCCAGTTTTTTTTTTTTTTAAAGATTTCAGAAAATAATATAGTACATGGCCTATATATGACCTAGGGGACTTAAAACAGCCTCCTTAATCAAACGGGAATATTCACACTAAGAGGGGTGACTAAAGACTGTAATTAGTTTTACACATTTTAAGTCGCTTTGGTAGCAAATTAGTTCAGATAATGTCCAGTTTTGCTGCCAGTTGAGTTTTTAAAAAATTCTACTTTTCAGAATTGTGAAGTTTGGAGTTGCAGATAAAGTATTATTGAATTTTTACCTCTCACTTGGCCTTTGAGGGTAAGTATTGCTTTCAACTCCTCAGCTTTTCTGGGGTTTTTAGGTATGAATCCATATGCAAATTATTCACTTCTTGCTTTGCAAACTTAGGGTTGTCTTTCCAGGCTCTGTTAAGTCAGTCATCACTTGTCCACCTTTCCATCTTTCCGAATTTGGTTGATATATCTCTTCTGCTTAGGTATCTTCTACTGCAATCTTTGACCTTGTATCTTTTTACTTGTTTTTATTCCTTAACTGTCTCCTTTGTGGAGTTTCAGGAATAAACCGAGATCATTGGGTGTATCTAATCTGTCATGTTTAATCGGAATCCTCATGTCAAGGTTAACTACAACTCTGAAATTTAGATAAAAATGGGTTGCTACTGATAGAATTCTGCAGTTCTATAACAACATTCAAGTTAATTAAGAGAAGTGAGTTGCAGGGCAAATGGCAAAGGAAAGTAATTTCTTTTTTTTTTTTTTTAAGATTTTATTTATTTATTTGACAGAGAGAGACACAGCGAGAGAGGGAACACAAGCAGGGGGAGCGGGAAAGGGAGAAGCAGGCTTCCCGCGGAACAGGGAGCCTGATGCGGGGCTCGATCCCAGGACCCTGGGATCATGACCTGAGCCGAAGGCAGAAGCTTAACGACTGAGCCACCCAGGCGCCCCAGGAAAATAATTTCTTAAGCTTGTATTACCTGAAGCCCCTCAGAGATGGAATATCTGTTTTAGAGGTATCCACAAGCTTATTAACACTGTCTGACTGTAGTGGGCTAAATAATGCCTGCTCCCTGCCACCCCCCTCTGCCCCCCATCCTCCTTCCCTCACCCTCTGAATATATCTATGATCTAGTCTCCAGAGTCTATGATATTACCTTATATGGCAAAAGATGTGATGAAGTTAAAGATTTTGAAAGGAGGATTTATTCAGAATTATCTGGATGGTCTGTAACTGAGGTTTGGAGTTAGACCCAGCCAGAGAAGGTGACTAAAGAGGGAGCAGAGAGAGAGAAAGCCACAAACCAAGGGATGCTGACAGCTGCCAGAAGCTGGAAGATGCAAGAAATGAATGTTCCCTTTGAGCCCCCACGGATGAAGCTTTGCTCACACCTTGATTTGGACTTCTGGCTCCAGAACCATGAGAAAATACATTTCAGTTATTTTAAGCAACCCAGTTTGTGATAATCTGTTATGGCAGCTCTAAGACATGAATACACTGGCAGTGAAGTGTTGTATTGTCCTTCCCGAGTAAGAGCAAGTTCTCTGTGTGAGACAACCATGCTTGTGCATTATTTTATTTATAATTTTAGGCAAATTGGTTCTATTCTCTGGGCCTCAGTTTTAAAACTGGAAAATTGGGGTTCATGGTCAGTGAATTGACATGTCTCAAATTCCTACAATGCTTTTGAATTGTGCCAGTCCTAATATGATGGTGAAGAAATTGATCTATTTGCATCAATCATATAACAAATATGTAAATAAATCTCAAATTGAAAGAACAACATTACTGCTACCTTGGGGTATATTTAAAAAGTAAGAATTTTCTTCTTAGCTATTTAGATGTGCTTGTATATGAAAGCAATGGTAAATTTTATATGGACAACTTGCTTGATTTGTTAGAAATAACTAACCTAAGCTTAATTTTTTATATAAAATTTGATGTACATAGACTGGTCTACAGGCATTTATAGTCTTATAAAGAAATTATGTGAAAACTAAACTAATAGTATTTTTTAAAATCCCTCTTATAGTGTCTAGATGGCTATCTTCTATATAAGGCTTTTTCTTAATTTAAAATTTAATGAATGACTGATTAAATCACATAATTTTTTAGATGTTCATGAAGAACCCATTTAAATATTGCCATAATTTGGGGACTTTTCTTCTTCTTGCATATAATCTGTGACCACAATAGCCTCGGCTCTTATTCCCTTTCATGCTCTTGGATTTTTATTTTTTTTCTTTTAAAAGCCATTATCAAATGAACTTTCTCATCCTTCAATAAGACTTCAGAACCTAGACACTATTTTTTTTTCAGTATTTCCTTCTCACGTGTTTAAGTGCTAATTAAGATATTAAAACTAAAACTTACTAAGCACTAAGTGCTTCCAAGTTCACACACTCCTCCAAGTTCATCACTTTTATTCTTGTGAAGTAGGTACATTATTATCATCCCCACGTTATAGATAAGAAAATCGAGACACTGAGAGGTTAAATAATTTACATAGTCACATAACTATTGAGTAGGAAAGATCAGGGTTTCAAGTCTGGCAGTACGGATGCAAAGCCATGCTCTGAACCACTAACCTTCCTGCACTGTTTCAAGGGCTGTCCAAATTTAATGGATATTGACCTGCTGTGTTCATGTCATACACCATCAAGGCTTGAAAGTCTTTGCAGGGCTCCACTGCATAAGGGGTTTGTTAAAAGTTTGGTCATTGAGTAAGTGTGCTTTCTAGATATGTATGCTAAAAGTGGAGAATATAGTAATCTCATTAGCTCTACTTAGTTGTCCAACAACGTGGAAATTTGTAAGCAAATTGAGCACCCAAGTTCTCTAGTCAAGTTCACTGATAAGATGTTTACCTGCCCTGCCACTCAACCTTAAGTTAGGGAGTGCTTCTTTGCCCAAGGCTGTAGGTATCTTACCTGAACACTTCCAGATCTCTGTGGAGGTTCAGGTCAAGAATATTTCAGTTTTTTCATCTTTCCGGATTTCACCTTGACTGAGAGCATATGAAGTGCTATCCCCAGTGCAGAGAAGAGCTTCCTTGCATGTGACATCCCCAGGGAGAGAGGTTTTTCTGAGCCTGCCTAACAGAGAGCAGCCCTGCAGCCAGTCACCCCTAAAGGAAAGCACTTTTTTTTTTTTTCCTAATGCTGTAAGTGTTCTTCTAATGGTGATTTTCAGGCTTTGGATCATGATCATTTCACTCTGGACTATTCAGCCTTTGCAGTCTGTTGCTTGAGCGAAGCTGGAGGCACAGTGATCCCTCTTCAGCTCACTGACCTCTCAGTTCCGCATAGCTGGATAGAAAGGGATCTAAATCACAAGCCGCTTCTGTGTTCCAAGTGAGAGAAGCCAAGCAAAGGGGAGGTAACTAATGCAGCCAAAGTTGGGATCTTACATTTTTGTGACACTTCTCTTTGGGGTTGAAAGAAGGGGGGTGGAGGGGAATCAAGACAACCATGCTCAGAATCATGTTACTGAATTTTCTCTGCTTCTGAATCTACCCGATGGAGCTAAAGAATGAGAACGTGGACACAGTTGTAACAATGCAGGATTTAATAGTACTGGTACTTTCCCCATGTTGATCAGAAATTCATTTCATCATTCATTAGGCTTTCATTTTCATGGAGCACCAAAACCCTCCATTCTTCCTTTAGCAGTCAATCACGTGACAGCATTTGTTGAATACCCACTCTGAACACACTCCTGAATGCTTCTAATAGTTTTCCATTATATCATGTTGCTCCCCAACTACAGTAAACTGTCTCAGGCTAATGAGAAGTTTTACATTCTTAAACATGTCTAAAATTCTAAATATACCTAAAATTCTAAATGTGTCTAAAATTCTTAAATATGTGTTTCTTTCTGGTATTTATTCCTATCAATTTAATAAGTAAAATGAAAGGTACAAGAGTAATAACATATGGTATAATCAATCTTGTAGCATTGTATATGGTGTTAAATATGTTTGTTCATTACATAAAGTTTCCAGCGACTAAGAAATGTCCATGCTAAGGAAAACATAGACACTAGACACTTAAGGGATATTTTTTCAAAATGTCAAATTAATAAGCAATTTCCTGGTACCTCCTATCTGCCAAAGATCATGCTAGGTTTTATACATACACAAACGAATATGTCTCTTACTCACAGAGTTCACCGTCTAACAAAGAAGCTTTCAGGTTAGTTCTATGTGAACTAATTCTAACATAATAATAGTGTTGTTATTAAAACACTTATGTCTTGTGCAAAGTTAGGGATATTATTGTACAATGATAATGAATAAATTAAAATAGTGGGCTACAAAAGGGAATGAAATCTAATCAATCTCCCTGTGGTGTCTGCCATCTTGCTGACTCTTCTTTTGGCTGACATGGGCAGTTGACTTGTCAGCCTCCTCCTCTCACTTCCTCATGTGAGTTCCTTCCAGCTGTATTCTTAGAGAGGTTGCCCTCTGAATAGATACTGACCTTGAAAGAGGACCTTGTAAAGAGCTGCATTCCCTGATAGTGCCTCTTAACAAGCTCAAGGTCTATTTGCAGAGAACAGAGAGCCCTCACTGTTCCAAGTCCTACAAATAATATGGTGTTTTTTAAATGACCACCAAAAAGCTAGAAGCTCTTTAGTAGTCCCTGGTGATCCTGTAGCATTCCCTTTACTAGCTTCTCCTCCGGTAGAGAAGGAATTGGGTCATATCTAATGTTGTGCTAAGGTTACTTCAGAAGCATACCTAGGTATGGGCCATAACCAGTTAGTTGGACTGCAATTCTTATTCATTAAGGCAAGATCCAGAAATCAAACCCTCTTGATGATACTTGGTGGAAAGTCAATTCAGAGACAAACCATGACTCTCAAATTAATTAATAAAGTGGAAAAGGGGCTACCAAGCTTCCAGAGAGGAAAGGCTATGGAAGTTTCCAGGTATTGAGTACTGCAGGAAAGTCAATATGAATGATTGGGACAATCATGTATACATAGGCAGAAAACAATATTCTTTTGAATATGCCGTGAATAACTTTGGTTTTAAGAGTTGGGGGGGGCAGATACCGTGAACAGGAAGCTGCTCTATTTCAAGATACTTACTTATTGCAAAACACATATTCGAATTAACAATCAACCGAGGATTCACTGTCTATATGGGCTCAGGTGCATTTTGCTTACATTATTTAAAAGTCGGTTAAAAATTACATTGTCAAGTAGAGTTGAAATTTAATACATTTGGACTATTTCAGGACCTGCTTTTATCACAGTGTTAGCATTAGTAAGCTCCTTTAGTGTGGTAGAAATACAATTATAACCCAGAGCTTTACGCTTTCATTCTCAAAGAAAAATATCCTGAACTCTGTTAGTTGAAAATAACTTGTATAGCTCCATGCATCAGATCTTCTTCAATTACACAGCTGTAGCAGATTACACCTTAGTTCTCTGGAGATGCTCAAATATAGGTTGTGCTATACAAACAGACTTGCCATCCCGGAGACTGCAATTACCCTGCATTTTGAGATTTATGGCATATGGCTCAATTTTAAGAACTACAACAAGCAATTTTCAAATGTTTTAAATATTTGTCATTTCGTGTGCAATTTATAACCATGGTATCTCAACCTTAATCAAATTACAGCTTCCAGTATCATTTTCAGAGAGTAGGATTTTGTGTCTTTGTAGCTTAAGGGCATAGGCTAGGGTGCAAGATTCTGGAATTTTATAGTAGAGTATCTCTAGCTTGTTTTGTACCTGGAGTCAAGTTTCAATTTCTTTTACTTATATAATTCATGCATTTCTTCGTGACCCACTTTACATTTTTGTCCTTTTAGGTGGTAGTGTTATAACTAAGGATAACACAAAGGTCAGATTCTCTGCTCCCTTGCCTATCTGGCTGGCTGCCACTTTGTGGAAGAACATAATGTTCTTACCACTCCTAGACCTATGAAGACTATGATACAGCTTCTCTCTTTGGGGGCCCCATTGCTCTTTCCTATTGACCTCTAGGAACATCTGGCAGTGGCACAATGAATATAATATATCCTTACAGATGGGCCCCATCTTTGAGGCTGGTGATCTGCAATATAAACCTAATGTTAGACTATTTATGACTTTAAAATAAAGTCAAAATCGTCTTTTCTTTATCTCTATTTGGAAATATATTTCGGACCTTATGTAAATACGTATGATATTCTCATTGCCCAAAAGACATAATCTTAACAGTCTTGTCTCTCCCACCCCTCCACCTCCCCATTTTAAAGGTATATATGAAATATGTAATGGCTTCATTACATCTTTATTCATTTTTAAGTCTTCCAGCCAAAATCATTCACATTTATGTTTCATGAGTGTTGGGCCAAGGTAGGCCTGCGAGATAGTATCCTCATCATTTCAAGTTTTGAATATTATATGTAGGTTATAGATAAAGTCATAAGGGCAAATAATGTTCATCCATCATTACCACATGTATTTCACAGGATTTTCTATTGCATGGAATTAAATTTAAGGTTATGTACTTACTATAAATAAGAAAAGGGTAAGAGCTAACATTTACATGGCATTTCCCAAACATTAATTAATTCAACAGCAAAGTTTTATACCTGTGACAGGTATAAATTTTATAACTAAATTTTATAACTAAATTACTTATTACTTGAGAAATGTTTTAGTAGAATGGTGATTAGATTAACAGAGTAAAGAAAAACTGCATCACACAGTGTTCTCTTCTTCTATGTTTATATTGAGATAATTCGATGGGGCTGACCATTCATAGGGAATACACGTGGTAGTTTTATCTTACTATAGAGGTAGTCACACAGCTGTGGGCACAACGTAACCAGCTCATAAATACTTTACATAAATACATAATAGGTTGCAAATGGCAGATAGTTAAGAAAAGTAGAAAGCATAGTTAGAGGTAAACAAATTTGGAATGTAGATCTGAGACCAGTGATCTGCTAAAGAAGGATAAATGATAAGTGTATCTGTTTCTTATTGCTGCTGTAATTAATTACCACAAATTCCATGGCTTTATGTATCATCTTCTAGTTCTGGAGGTCAGAAGTCAGAAATGGGTCTCCCTGGGATTAAATCAAGGCATCAACAAGGCTGCATGCCTTTCTGGAGGTTCTAGAGGAAACGGAGTTTTCTTGCCCTTTCCAGCTTCCATAGCTATCAGCATTTCTTGGAGCCTGGCCCCCTTTCCGTCTTCAGAGTCAGCAATGGCTGTTAAATCTTTCTCATGTTGTGTTACTCTGGCACTGCCTCTCCTTCCCTCCTCTTCCACTTTTAAGGACCCTTGTAATTACATTGGGCCAATCTGGATGATCCAGGATAATCTATCCATTTTAAGGTCCACTGGTTAGCAACTTAATTTCACAGGCAATCATAATTCCCCTTTGCCATAGAACGTAAAATGTTCTGAGATTAGAATATAGATATTTGGGGGCGATCTTTATTCTGCCTGCCACAGTAAGGTGATATGATGTAGTCATATGATACGGTGGGATGCCCACCCAGGACTGGCTCTACCTTGACAACTGTAAGAGTCACCTTCATGCAAGCCTCAGCTCATGTCTCTGGGGTCTCTACTATAATATAGTCAGAATTACCCAAGTCAGAACCCTGAGCATCATTCTCAAACAGCCTCTCTTTCCTACCACCTATGTCCAATTTTGTCATTAAGCTCTATTAATTTTTGCCCTTTAAATATCCCCTGAATTTCTTCCTCTTTTTGTATTCTTACCTTACCTTAGCCTCAGATTACCCATCATCTTTCACCTGAACGATTGCATTTATCTTCCAGTAAGCATTCATGTTTAAAGTCTCTAGAGTTAGTCCTTCTTTATTTCCCATTCAGGCATCAGGGTAGGCTTCCTAAAACTCAAACATGAGTTATGTTATTCTCCTTTTGTAATCATTTAATGGCTCCACACCCCTCATGGCAGTGATTCTCATCTGGGTTGGGAGGATCAGAACCTTTTGTTTGTTTGTTTGTTTTAGGTATTTTGAATTATGCAAATTTTCACTCACCTGCCTCAGGATTCTAAGATGCTGCTTTAGGGATCATGTCCTCTCCCTCTCGCTGGACAACCATTTGAAATAATTGTGTTTGTGTCTGGTGGACCAAACGTTAGTGTATCCCATAAGCATAACTATGGGATACACAGTAACGTTTGGTCCTCCAAATCCCTTAAAACTCTGCTCTATGGGGCTAGTTTTTCCTCTAGTCTAGATGGAAATTCCAGCAGTTGTTTGACTTTCCTAATTAATCTTAGAAAATCCAAAGTCATAGGATTATCACACATAGTTGGAATTACCCAAAACAGAACCCCAAGCATGATCTTCAAACCCTCTCTTCCTCACCACCTACTAAAATGTGTCCATCAAGAGCTGTCAGTTCCACCTGTTAGACATCTCTAATTTGTCTAGTTCTGCACAATGGACAGCTTCCAGCTTCATTTAAATTATACTTATTCCCCTTCTCCTGGCTAAAGGCCACCTGGTAGAAAGTTTGCAGTTGGGGAAGATTATGCAGTCAGCTTTTTCTTTTTGCACTAGCTCTTCTTCCCTCAATTTGTGAACTGTGGTCTCTGCCTCTTGATCAGAGTGGAGGAAGAGATATGTGGGCTGGAAATCTCTTACATTACCGGTAAATATAAAACTTGATTTCCTACTCTTAGGACCTGACTGAACTTAAAAGCCTCTTCCTTCTTGGATTGTGAAGGCGTGAGTCTTCTGAGAACTCTCAACGCTGGGTAGCTCTTATCTGCATTTCCTGTGGTATACTCTCCACTGATTCTAGGAAGGCTGTTGTATTTTAAGCATCACTGTGTGGAGGCCTCTTCATCCTGGGGTGAACTTCTATTAGAAGAGCTTAATGTGGCCCACATCTAGTCATGGAAAAGATTTCTGCATACTTTGTGTCAAGCATGAGTAAGAGTCCAGTTGAGTGAAATTTGCTGTCTCTCCTTCCCTCCTCCTGCCTGGAGTGACTATGCAGCCCCACTCTGTTTTTTGAATTTTTCAGGTGGGAGTCAGACTCCAAACCACTGCATCACTATAAGAGCAAGGACACCTCTTAAGCTCTCCACTGAAGCTCTCTCATTAAGACTGAGTGGAGCCTTTCTCACAGCAGACCAACCCACAAGTAACTGTCTCTGGAGTCCCCATGAATTATCTCCAAAACTCCTCCCTCAGTTCTTTTACATTCTTCACAAGAGTGAGAGGTTTAAAAGTCTCTAATAAGTACTCTTACTAGTTTTTACTTCGTGCGATGGTTAATTTTATGTGTCACCTTGACTGACTGGTCCACAGGGTGCCTAGATATTTGGTTAAACACAATTTTGGGTGTTTCTATGAGGGTATTTTTGGATGAGATTAACATTTGAATCAGGAGACTGACTAAAGCAGCTTGCTCTCCCTAATGTGGGTGGACCTCATCCAGTAAGTTGAAGGCCTGCATAGAACAAAAGGCCCCATTTTTCCCTGAGTAAGAGGGAATTCCTCCTGCTTGACTGCCTTTGAACTGGGACATCAACTTTTCTTGACTTTGAACTTGAACTGAAGCATCAGTTCTTCCCGGGTATGGAGCCTGCTCGCGTTCAGACTGGAACTATACCATTAGCTCTTCTTGTTCTCAGGTCTTTGGCCTTGGACTGGAACTGCACCATCAGCTGTCCTGGGTCTCTAGCCTGCTGATGTGTGTGTGTGTGTATGTGTGTGTGTCCACTGGTTCTGTTTCTCTGAAAAACCCTAATACACTTGGTGACCTATTACATGATTCATTTTTCTTTCTAATACTTGTGCCTTATATTTTTTGCCAAACTTCCATTTATTTATTTATTTAAAGATTTTATTTATTTATTTGTTTGAGAGAGAGAGCACAAACAGGGAGAGCAGGGGAGGGGAAGCAGGCTCCTCACTGAGCAGGGAGCCCGATGCGGGGCTCCATCTCAGGACCCTAGGATCATGACCTGAGCTGAAAGCAGATGCTTAACTGACTGAGCCACCCAGGCACTCCTCCAAACTTCTATTTAAACATCCTGCTACACATCTCACATGTAAGGAGAAATGCTACTGATAGGTGTGTGTTGTGCATGTGGACAGTGTAGAGGCAGAAGAAGGATGAAGACCCCTTTTCTCTAGATCTGTGGTGTCCAATGCAGTAGCCACTAGCCATGCGTGGCTATTTGAATTTAAAGTTAAAATAATTAAAATAAAATTAAAACAAAATTAAATTAAAACTAAATTCCTCAGTGGCACTAGTCACACTTCAGGTATTCAGTAGCTACAAGTGCTAGTGGTTACCTCATTGCATAGCACAGATAAAGAATATTTGCCTCAATGCAGAAAGTTCTGTTGGGCAGCATTGCTTTAAATTATGTGCAAGTGTATTAGAGAACATGCCAGGCCGTTCCTTCTCCTGGCCAGATCATCATCATTTTCTAGCTCACACCCTCATCCGGGCATACAGAAAAATGTGCTATTTGTATTTCGCCCCAATTGCTCTCTCTTCTTTCTTCATTTTGCTTGATTTCTTACTTCACTGAAGTGCCCTTTATACTATGAAATTTTCTTTATTTCCAGGAAGAGTAGGATATTTCTCTTTGGTCTCATAATGCTCCATCTATAGTTCTACTCTAGCACTTATTTATTATCACATTAAATTGTTAGTGTTCATGTCTTTTCATTGGATTCTGAATTTCTTAAAGACAGAGACTTGCTGATATGTCCTATCACAGTACTTGGCATGAAGAAGACAATCATATTTTTAAATGACTTAGTGGCAAAGATCCTCACTAGATTAAGTACACTGGGTCTATCTGCACCTGGATCAATCTAGAATCTATTCTTAATACAATTACTTGTTTTTTTTTTTTTAAGATTTTATTTATTTATTCATGACAGACAGAGAGAGAGAGAGGCAGAGGGAGAAGCCGGCTCCCGAGGAGCAGGGAGCCCGATGCGGGACTTGATCCCAGGACCCTGAGATCATGACCTGAGCCGAAGGCAGACGCTTAACCATCTGAGCCACCCAGGTGCCCCTTAATACAATTACTTGTAAGGTCTATGATTATCCTTTTATATAATTTAATTCATAACCTAGTGTAATGGGCTGCATTGGGTCTCCCCAAAATTCATATGTTGAAGCCTTAACTCTCAGGACCTCAGAATGTGATTGAATTTGGACCTAGGGCCTTTAAAAAGGTAATTAAGTTAAAATAGGCTGTTAGAGTGGACCCTAATCCAATATGACTGGTGTTCTTATAAGAAGAAGAAATTTGGACACATAAAGAGACACCAGCAATGTACACACACAGAGAAAATGTCATGTGAGGACACAGTGAAAATGTGGCCATCTGCAAGGCAAGGAGAAAGACCTCAAAAGAAATAAGCCTGCTGACATCTGGGACTTCTAGGCTTCAGAATTATGAGGAAATGGACTTATGCCACCCAGTCTGTGACATTTTACAGCAGACCCAGCAAACGAATGTACCTAGAAAGACATTCAATACATTGAAGTAATTTTTCATGGTATTAGTATGTATATTGGTATGTATTATTAGGAAAGAATTATTATTTTTTTTTAAAGTATGGAGCCCAACATGGGTCATGAACTCACGACCCTGAGTTCAAGACTCAGACGCTTAACTGACTGAGCCACCCAGGTGCCCTTAGGATAGAATGATTTTAAGAAATTGGCAGGAAACCAAATTCAAATCTAATTGAGGAAGTTCCTATTTGGCTGAATGTGTTGCCGGCCCCAAAGTTTCATGCTCAAGCTTGGGAGTATTCAACTATACTCCTGGCTTTCTGATTCTGTTTCTCGTGATGGATGGGAGTGTTGGGTTTTTTTAAGAAGCACTGTTGTCACCATTAAGAAAACTTGTGCTGTTTCCGCTGTTTTCCTACATTACTTGTCTCCAGCTTCGCATCGTCTCATGCAGTGATCTGGTGTTGACCTGAAATACCTGCCTCCACTTCTTTTAATCCCTGTGTAGTACTAGATGGGTCAAACTATGATGATGCAGGAAGTAAAAAGGTTTTAGAGGGCAGGATGTCATGAAGCCAAAGTCACAGATACATTTTCAGCTTGCATCCACCCTTAGAAATTAGATTTGAAAAACTTCAGGGCCAAGCCAACAAGTCAAGTAATAAAATATGTGGAATAATAAAGCCAGACAATGAGTAAGTCTTGAATAAGAAACTTGATCTGGACAAAATTTCAGAAAGACATTTAGATCTGAGGGATGAGCCACTGGTAGCAGCTAGAATGAACGAATGAATGAATGAATGTTTTTATTTCAGCTTTATTGAGATACAATTTAAATATATCATTATATAGGTTAACATTATATACATACAATTTATATACATTATATATATATAACAATACGTATAACATATAGCTACAATGTAGTGATTTTATATATGTATATGTTGCAAAATGATTATCACAATAAGGTTAGTTAAAACATCTATCACTTCACATATTTATGATTTTTTTATTTTTGTGGTAAGAACTTTAAAAATCTTTTTTAGCAGGGCATCTGGGTGGCTCATTTGATTAAGTGTCTGCCTTCGGCTCAGGTCATGATCCCAGAGTCCTGGGATCGAGCCCCGTATCATCGGAACCTCCCCCGTCCCCGCTCAGCAGGGAGTCTGTTTCTCCCTTTCCTTCTGCCCCTTCCCCTCAATCGTGCTCTCTCTCTCTCTCAAAATAAAATCTTTAAAAAAATCTTTCTTAGTAACTTTTACATATCTAATACAGTATAATTATAGTAACTGTGCTGTATGTTAAATCCCCAGAACTTACTCATCTTACAACTTATAAGTTATAATTTATAGTTTGTACTCTTTGATCACTTTCACCCATTTCTCCCATGTCCATCCCTGCTCCTGACAACCACCAATCTCTTCTTAGTTTTTATGACTTTATGACTTTGATTTTTTTAGATTCAACATATACATGAGATCATACAATGTTTTTCTTTCTCTGACTTATTCAACTTGGAATAGTGCACTCAAAGTTCATCCTTGAGGTTGCAAATGAAGGCTTTTCTTCTTTTTTTATAGCTGAATAATATTTGTGTGTGTGTGTGTGTGTGTGTGTATAAAATTCATGGCAGTTGAGATTTAAATTCTAGCCTGCCTAGGATTCCTGGTTTAGTTTCTTCAGGACCATAAAGAGATTAAGTGCTAAGGCAGATCATGACTCTGAGTTTAGATCTTTCTCTTGAACCAGTCTGACCCAGTATCTATATAGCTTACACATTTAAGCACTAGACTTGAACAGTAATATTCTTTTTATGGATACACCTGATTTCAAGCATGCTGTATATTTCAGTTGTTCTTCTAACTTCTAGTGAGAAAGTATTTAGATCTTTCTAGAATTTTGATTCCCCCTATTTCCTACTGCCTGGTGCAGAAACCACCACTGTTCTTCAGTTATCTAATTCAGTTGAGTATGGTGAAACGTCTAAAAGTCCCAGAAATCAGTTACAATAGCTCTCTATTGTGGGCCATCTTTTTGATACATAGACCTGAATGTTAGCTCTGGGCTTTCAGCATAGAGAGCTACATTAGGGTTCACACTAGCTTGTCATTCTGTAATTCTCCACAAATCATAGGTAAAAATGATCCTTGCAGAATCACATGAATTCTATGATTCTATGATTCTGTGATTCTGCATGGATCACAGTTTTCTGTTGCTTCAGGAAGGAAAAATGCTGGTGGGGAGTCTGGCACAAGCACCAAAAGATCGTCCTAAAATTCATGTTTTAGTGCCTTCTGGTAACCACCAAATGGCCCTACTAAACACTGCCGCCTTTCCATAGTTTAGCAATAGAGGAATGTATGGACCAGGTGAGACAAGTGTGCATATATCTATATATTAATTTGTATGTATGTATTTATTTATGTAAACATATGCCATAAAACACTGTAACTTTCTGTATTTTTTAGCTGACAAAAATGAGTTTATAGGCTACAGACTCAAGCTCACAGAAAGATGGAGAGAGTTGCCGTGCACTTACGTTCATATTCTCATTCCATTCTCACAGGGCCTTTATGAAGTAGATAGTAAATGTCATCATTTCCCAGATACAAGGTCACTATAACTAAGGCTGGCTGTTATTGAAACCATTATCTGTGGGCTTAGCCCAGTAAAGGTTAATTCTTATCTACAATACTGATGCAGAGGTTCCTAGTTGGGTGGCTTTAATCCAAGTGGCTACTGAGGGATCTAAGTCCTTCTATTGTGTGACTTCACTATGTCTGAGACATTCACTTCTAGATGAACAGACTGGGGAGAGTGGGTTTGGAAAATTACTTGGAGTATTTTAGGAGCCTGGCCTTACATTACTTCTGCCCCCATTCCTGTGTGATTTCAATCATATGGTCAACCTAACTGAGGGATACTGGGAATTAGAGAGGTGCACACTGATCTTGATGAGCTCTAATAGTTCCTGGACCTGTCATACAGTCAGTGAGTAGAACTCCAGAGACTCCAAAACCTAGATTAGAAAACATGTTTGGCAAAATCACTTTGAGATCCTATACGTGATGTGGGACAATATGAGAGTATTTCCAAATTTCTTTATAGGATTTTAAAAAATCAATCTATAGATTTTAAGATATTTCCTAATTTTTCTAGGGCATAATCAAAAAGAGAATGTGACCTTGGTAGACACAAAATCTGCAAGAAGCCCCACTTTGAAAATGACTTTTAATAATTGAGTCAATAATTGTACTTTAATAAAATGTGGGTTTAATGACAAAGAGAAATGAGTACAAGAATATATCTATTGGTGCTCAAAGAAACTTTTATATTACCACAACACAAAGCTTCTTATTTGTTATACTAAAGTAGGTAGGCATCTCTAAGTTGCCACTAACAACTGAGTACACTACTGTTTAGACCTCAAATAGCTGACATTAGAATTCATGCTCAAAATATTGCCTGTTTTCCCCAGTGAATACTACAAACATTTAATTATTGCAGTTGTCAGCAGTAATTTAGAGAGGTGTACCATATTTCGCATAACCAGTAACTTAAAAAATGGTAAGATTTATACAAGTGAAATATATCATATCTGTCTCACTAGGTATTTGTGGCCCTAGTGGAAGTCATTGGGGTTTTAATCTTGACCTGATTGTTTTGCTGTGTGATCTTAGGCAAGTTATTCTAACTCTGTGAGCCCCAGTTTCTTCTTTTATACAATGAAGGTAAAAAATATCTGACTTTACTGGGGAGGTTTATATAAGAAAATGCATCTAAAGCCCTTAGTACAGCAATTGACATATTGTTCCTCCAAATGTTAACTGTAATAGCAATTTTAAAAAGCACCATGGATATTATTACTATTAGTCTCAGTTATTTTTCCTGTAAAATGGAGATAATAATACCTATACTGCACTGAGAAATAAATTAGCTGTACATAAATGTCTGGTATGCAAGAGGAACTCAGCTGAAATTATTTCCCGACCCCTTGTAGACAAATCAGAACTCGAATTTATTTCTCCATTCAGTTGTAGTCCCTTTGACACTGTTCTGGATAAGTCCTTTAGACTCTATGAGAGTCCTTTAGATTCTGAATTTTAGAGAATAAATCTGTAAATTTTCAGTGTTGAATGAGAGATGCTCGGTGTTCAATATTTCTTCAACCAATATCTTTTCCACAGTTGCTTCCATTTTTGGGTTATTGAGTTGGCTGACCAAGTTAGAAACCATACCAACTGTAAACACTCTCACGTATCCAGCAGGCAGCGTAGTCTTCATGTGCTTACATAGAGTTAGGTTTGTCTGATCCTAAAGCCCATGCTTTTCTATCAAATTCTACAGATTAATTTACTTCCTGTTCTTTATCACAGGTACATAGAACATCTGTTATCTCTTATGGGAGCTGTACAACCACATAGGTTCTGATTAGTTGAGATTCCTGGATTTTCTCTGTGCTGTGTGCAGATTTAGCATTCATATTATGCTACCCTGGGTAATGTCCATTGCCATTTCTCAGGAGTATAGTTAATAAGTGCTCAACTGTTGCTCAACTGTGCTCAACTCAAACCAAGTTGCCTTGGTTTGATTTCTGTTTGTAACTAAAATAACTATTTAAACTCTAAGTTAGCTTTTTCCTAATCCTTTTGTTTTTTTGTTTTTTGGGGTTTTTTTTTTGCTATTTCTGAGAAAACCCCAATGCAGAACTCATTACTTCTCTAAGTGGTCCTAAGGAACACACACACACACACACACACACAAGTGGACAATGTAGAATCAAACAAACTTAAAACTCCTCAGATATTCTTGCCATTAATGTCCTGACCCTTCATGGAAGATTTTTTTTCTTCTTTGACCTCTCCCTTCCTTTCTGTAATACCTAGACTCTAGGCTGTTTTCTCTTCTCTTCCAGATTTTCCTCAATCGTTTCCCATCTTTCTCTCCTTTATATGTGGAATAAATCCACTGCACCTCAGCACCTACTGTAAAATGTGCACATTCGAACATGTCCCAGGGATGATCAGCAAACTAAAGTCCCTTATAACAGCTCCTACCTCCCTGAGAATACCATTCAGTCACCACCTTTGATTACTAGAACATGCTCACCTGGCTTACCCTTCCTCATCCCTAGAGGTTTATCCAGCCATTCTTCTGAATAAGATGTTCTCCCTCTGGTTAGATGTGCAATCTGAGTGAAATAATGCAAATTTTCTTCATGATTTGTTTCTCTGTTCTGTCAACTGAAGTTTAATGGATCATTTCTGGTAGTATTGTCTCAAGTATCACAGCAGAGAATTCAGTCAATGACACGAACACATGACAAAGGAGGGTCTGACTTAAGTTGTGGAAAATGAAACAGATGGTGCCACCACTGTGCTGTGCTCTGCATTTTGAAAGGTCATGAGTCAGCAAGCCCTGAAGTCTTCACTAGCAGGATGCTTTTCCTCTCCAGGGTGCACATTTCTCATGTCCCTGAGGATTACATTCCACAGGATTATTTTTATTTCCAACCGTACATCTAGAAACTTGTTTAGATGGAACTAATGAAAACAATGGTCCAGATAATTATACCTTGAGTTTATAGAGCACTTTTCCGAGGAACTTGGAATTCTTCTCAAGAATCTAAAACTCCCCATCATTTTCCATCCCTAAGTATCATAATCCAAAAAATAATGATGGCACCTATAAAGGCAGACTTATTTCAGGAGTTTAGATACGTTTTAAATGGTTAACCCTAAGTACAGAGAACTAGAAAATTCCACCCATACCTCACTCCTGGAATGACTTAACCAGAAGCTGGCAGCGATTTATGATGCTTAAGGTGGTTGTAAAGTAGTTTACTTTCTGCCGGAGTAAGACATTAAGACAGGCGTCAGATGTCATTAACGAAGGTGTTCAGCAACGGTCAGCCTCCAAATAATTACAGACCACAGTTTCTTTTAAGACGTGCTCCCCACTTTCTACACCCTGGTAACTGCCTTACACCACCTGTTCTGTCAGCACTGCCTGTGGAGAATTCAAGGGGCAGGCCTGCTGCTCACCTGAGGTTAATGATTACCCTGTGGCTTTTCTCTACAGCTTACACATTCTAATGTTTTCCTGCTGTATTATCACCTGACAACCTCCACAGGGAGAGAAAGAAGTGCACTGCAGGTCAGAATTACCCAGAGACTTCCTCATGGACATGTGTGTACGGGAATGTGTGTGTGCGTGTGTCTACGTGTGTGCACAACCAACAATGTTGTTGCAGTACCTTTAAACCAAGTTGGAAAAGAAGGTAAGGAAATGTCTTGAATCAAAATCCTCACTCCAAAAATGTGTTGTGGAAGCACTGAAGGAATGTCCTTCTGGGGGTACAACATGGTGTTCACCTGGGCTTTCTGCAGGGAACACAGAGTACTGCTCTCTTGTTTTGCGATGTGCACATAGGCATAAACACACACTCACACACACGTATCAAGAAACGTCATCTACGTTCTTTCATCTACATTCCTTAATGCTGCTTCTACTAGGAAAGCACAGGTCTTTATGTGGTTAGGAGAGTATAATTTTGGCCCAGCAAGGCTGCTCTTTATGTTGAGTAAATGAAAGCCATTTGAAGATTAATAGGTCTGTGTGGTTTCATTCATTTTGCAAGGGCACAGCCGTGCTGATTCCTGAACTGTAGCATTTCAAAGAGAACAAGGACTAGCCTCACCTGAAAGATAGGAGTCATGATGCAACCTTCTACAGATTGCCCCCATTTGTTCAGTCTTCTGCAAACCCTCCAATTCACTGTGCCAGCAGCCATCTTGTCCAGATACTTCTGAGAAAAGTTCAAGCTGGGTTTCTCAGTAAATATGAAAATATATGAAGGGGTCAGACATCTTGCCCAACAAATTAGCAAGTTTAGTTTAGTACATTAGAACTCCCTGAAAGGGTGTGTTGGCGTTTCTTGGGATGTTTTCTTTCTTAGGCAGGTGGAGAAAATTGTGTTACCCCACCATGCAGCCATCCCACGATTCAGGTCCATCCACAGGAAAACAGTTGTCCTTCTGTGGCTTTCCCTGCCTGGGTCCCTAATGAGAACCTGCTAATTTCGCACTCCTACAAGTGGCTCATTTTTCACTACATCTTGTGCTTACAGCTGTGTGGATTTTGGGTTGGGATTCTTTTTTTAAAGCCATGTCTAAAGGCAATCCATTTGATCAGAGAGTAATATCCTGACTTCCTCTTTTATCATTTCCCAGTCAGACTTGGGCTGCAGGTAGAATCCTGCAGTTACTTTGTTTAACATTAAAAATAATTTCATTTTCCTGCCAGAAGCTGGTCTTACTAATCATGTTGCTGCTTAGAAGCGTGGAGAATCATGGCTTTCACCTAACTTTAAGTAGTGAGAAATGGCAGAAAATCCTAATTAAGAAAGAAACATGGATGGGGAGAAAGACTGCAATGTAGAACAAGAAGAATAACAACTCTACTGTAGTAGCTATTTCCATAACCCAAAAGAGACAGGGAAATTGTCAAGGCAGCAGGAATTGCTTTCAAGAACAGTCTCTACTCCAAGACTAAAGCTGAATTTACTCAGAACTATGCCTTCTTTCTTCAGCTCAGTTGAGAATTTCCATTTAATCTAGTACCGCAAAACCAATAGTTTAGTAGAGAACACCATATTCTGAAGGAAAGATTATTTGTATGCAAGAAGTAAAAATGATGCATTTTACTATTGAACTAAATTTGAATTCAAAAGATCTGAAGATACTTTTCTATAGGTATTATTTCTTCTTTTGTTCAAATTATCAGTTAAAAACTTCAATTTGAGTGGTGCCTGGGTGGCTCAGTTGATTGAGCATCCAGTTCTTGATTTTGGCTCAGGTCATAATCTCAGGGTTGTGAGATCAAGCCCCTAGTAGGGCTTCGTGGTGGGCGTGGATCCTGCTTAAGATTCTCTCTTTCCCTACCCCTCTGCTTCTCCCTCACCCCGCTGCAAAAAAATCTTCAATTTGAGACTAAGACTTGCTACAGGAAATGTCAATGCCTACAGTACTGTGACCTGCTTCATTTGATAGCCAGTCCCTTTTCTTATTAAGGTTTTTTTAATTAAGTTTTTTATTTAATTCCAGTATAGTTAACATGTAGTGTTATATTAGTTTCAGGTGTACAATACAGTGATTCACTTCTATACATTCCTCAGCGCTCACAACAAGTGCCCTCCTTAATCCCCATCACCTATTTAACCCACCCCCCACCCTAGCCCCTCTGGTAACCATCAGTTTGTTCTCTGCAGTTAAGAGTCTGTTTCTTGGTTTACCTCTCTCTCTCTCTCTCTGTCTCTATCTCTCTTTTTCCTTTGCTCATTTGTTTCATTTAAATTCCACATATGAGTGAAATCATATGGTGTTTGTCTTTCTCTGACTGGCTTATTTTACTTAGCATTATACTCTCTAGCTCCAACCATGTTGTTGCAAATGGCAAGATTTCATTCTTCTTAATGGCTGAATAATATTCCATTGTATATATATATATACCACCTCTTCTGTATCCATTCATCAATCGATGGAAACAGGCTGCTTCCATATCTTGGCTGTTGTAAACAATGCTGCTATAAACATGGATGCATGTATCCCTCTGAATTAGTGTTTTTGTACTTTTTGGCTAAATACCCAGTATTGCCATTACTGGATAGTAGGGTGGCTCTATTTTTAGCTTTTTGAGGAAACTCCATACTGTTTTCCACAGTGTTAGCCAGCCTTGTGGGGGGCAAGGAGGACTGTAATCGTGTTTGATAGTATCTGGCCTAAGAAAGAAAATACCAAAGTGCAATTAAAACAAAGGACCTGAGGAAAGGAAGGCGAGAACAAAATTATTTTAATGGTTATTATTGTAATTATTCATAATTATTTTTAAACAGACTGATGCTAAATATTTCCACATTACTTAACTACTCCAATGTTGTTACTCTTTTATTTTTAAAGTTCTTTTGATTATCTTAATCCTTGATGTATCACAACCCAGAATTCTCCTTTTATCCTTCTAGGGATTTTATGTGAAGTTTGAAATAACAAGCTTGGTGCTATCATGATATGCCAATTCAAACAAAATGAGAACAGATCAAATAAATGATAGCCAAGTAGGCTATGTGGAGATGTTTATTGAGCTGAATGATATTCTGGTTTTCTGTTGATGTTCTTCCCTCTGTCCTTGAAAACTAGGGGAACCCCTCTGCTCATCCTATATGGAAGCAGCCTGTGGATCATTAAGTCTTAAGAAGTTCCCAATCTATGCTAGATCCTTACCTGTGCTCAGACAGTCTAGATAGAGATGTAGCCTGTCCTTGAACTCCTTAGGTGTTCACAGGGCTGACAATCACATTTTCTGAACTGCTCTAATTATTATAACATTTTATGTAAGCAAGAGGATGCTCGTAAGTTGGAGAACAAAACATTCTAAACCAAGAAGCTAGACTTGAAAAGGGGGAGATCATAACCTGGGCCTGCCTACATTAGTCATCACCCACCCACCAACATAAATAAAAAAGATGGAGGTTGAAAAGGCTTTAGGAAAGACATTTCTTTGGAGAGCATTTTCTACATGTTGCTGGGATGGGGAAGAAGAATTAAGTACTTTCCTCCCCATTCTAACTAAGAAGGCTTCAAGGAGGGGTCAATTTAAGATCCTGACATGTGTTGGTCAAGCTCCTGATGTTTAAGGCGAGTCATTCTTAAATAGTCTAATGATGAGTGGCTGAGACTGGAGCTGCCCCTATTTGGTGGCAGAGGAGGAGAATCTCTGGGAATGAGCTGCCCTTGCTCCAGTAGTGTCCTTACCAACATCTAGATTTGAATTGTGCTGAAGGGAACTGACTGTAGGTCAGGTGGAAAGGAATTCTACGCAAAAGGACTGACTAAGGGGGCAAAAAGACCTCAGAGGGGACCACCAGAAGCACAGATGAGTTGTAAGCAGCCAGCTGGAGAAGCGGCCTTGCTCAGGTTGAGCGACCAGCAATTGGAGATCCTCAGCAGAAGAGCTCTAAGGAGGCCGCAGAAACACCAGTGAGACAATCTATTACCTAAAGGGCCCTGACCATAACTCTATCAACCTGGTACAGTTGAGCCATTTCCTCTTTAATCCTCTTTCACTATGGAGGTCTGACCCTGGAGTCATCAAAGGAGTGGCAGTGAGCAAGGAGAGGAGGGGGAGCTAAGAAGAGAGAGGAGGTCAGCCACTCGTGCATTTCAGATTTCCAGCCCAGAAATGGGGGGAGGGAGGGAAGGGAGAAGCTTCAAAAAGGATAAGGTACAGAATTCTTACGTTGTTGGATCGAGCTTTTAAAATTATTAAAATCAGATTTTTTTTGTGACTAAATGGGACTGACAGGCTGGCCCAAATTCCATCATTGATTTTTTTGTTCTGATTCCCATTTTTAAAGAGTTTCTTCCTTTTGTGTAGTATTATTTAGAAATGTAAATATTCCTAGGGTATTATTTATTGGATACATAACACCTTCTTGAAAACAAATTTGGGTCATTTTCACATTGACCATCATGTTAGTACCAGAGAGCTGGAGAAAGAAGGCATTTTGCTGGCAGAGAAGGGCAGAGAGGCAGGAGAAGATGATGCTTAGAAAAAGTAAATGTGGACAGACAGGAGTGAAAACTACTGTATCTAGCTCTGAAATTTCCTCAGGTTGTTCATTTAGTCCCACAAAAGTAAATCCTGAATTGCTGGAAGTATTTGTTCCTTAGATACTGCATGTGTTTTGCAATTTCATTCAAAGCCATGGAAAGTATGGGATAATGGACCTGGAGCTGAGATCAGTTGGACAACTTTCATTCATAAAATAGAAACTAAGTAGAGCCTGTTGGTAACATATTTTATGAGAGAATGGAGAGTCTTAAAGAGCCAGAGGTTGGAGTGGGTGAAATAAGGAAGTGAGAGAATGTCTTAGCTAGGTTTTCCCAAGAAAATTTTGTAATTCTAACCATGTATGTGTCACAGGAAGTCACTGGTGCTGGCCTGGCTTGCAAAAAGCACTTAACAGGGATGATTGAATAAAGCCTATACAAGGTATCAGTTTGAGGCAAGTGTGTGTAAGTGCATGGGGTAAGAGGGGGAGAGGTATTACTGTGCATGTATGCAAAAATTTTTTAGTAGTACAAAGTAGCTTTTTTGACTCAGTGATACAGTTTGGACATATGCAATTACATTATAAACACGAATATATACATGGGCAGAAAAAATAAAAGATGTTATGTGATGGAACCTTAGAAAAAGTACCCTCTCTCAAGTAGAGTTCACATAGCTCTTGGCACTCAGAAGAGGAAATTATGATTAGTGGAGCCATGATCTATGCAGTGGGCAGTAGCATGTTATAAGTTTGTGATCATGTACATTCCATAACTCAAATGATTGCAAACAGTTATTTAATCTTAGCTTTTATATGTGCCACTAACAGATTTCTTACAAGGAATAGATTGTACAAAAGTCCATTGTCTTCATGGAGTCATATGAAATAAAACCACTTTCGCTTTTTACTTTTTATTATTTTAAGTGTATTCAATGATTCTTAAAACAATTATTCCATTTCTTGATTATTCTCATCCTTTAAGTTTCTACCTTCAGTTTGTGCTCTTTTATGCTTGTTCTTGGCCGTTTTTATTCTCATCTGAATTAGGTGAAATTAACTAATTTTTTTTCTTTGTTTAACAAAAATCATTTGGAGGGATAGATATTTAGGCTACAGGCTACCCTTAGTCTTCTGCATGTCTTATTGATTTCAGTTATTGTGCTTTTGGGCTTATTACTCATGATCATACTATGTACTTCTAAGTCAGGAATACCATGCAACTTTTAATAAAGATCACTGGTGTCTCACCCACTGAGGAAGCAACAGAAAAGGCAGAAACTCTTAACTTCGGGCAATGTTTGCTTTTTATTTTAATTTTTGAAAATGAAATTTCTGATCACAGATGTGGTTAGTATGCACCTGCTTTAATAAACAGAAGTATTGAACTACTCATAATTATGTATTAAATATTGAGCTATTTCTGCTTCACTTTGGACTGAAGTCCTAATATAAGGTGCTAACTGTATCCATGTTCCAGAAGGAGATACTGAACCATCTATGTGGGACTTTAAAAGAAGTGGGTATTTGGTGGGAAGGAGGTGTTTTCCTTTCATCTCAGATGCCACGAGAGGAGCTCTGAAGCAACCATTCAGAGAGCTTCAAGTACACTGAGGATTGGTGCTTGTCTCATGCCTGAGAAATCCTATCAGCTTGGGGATCTGGTGAAAGTAGAGCATAGGGCTACCTTGGGAATGGTTTGTATGTATTATGAGTTGAATTGCTTTCCCTCCAAAAGCTATGTTGAAGTTCCAACCTCAATACCTGTGAGTGTACCCCAACTTTGAAATAGGGTCTTTATAGATGTAATCAAGTGAACATGAAGTAATACTGAATTAGGGTGGGCTCTAATTCAATAAGACTAATGTCTTTATAAACAAAGGAAAAGAGACAGAGACACACAGGGATAAAATAGCCATGTGATGACCCAGGTAGAGGTTGGAGTAGTGTATTTACAAGCCAAGGAATGCCAAGGGTTACTGGCAAATACCAGAAAGTAGAAGAGGCCAGGAATGATCCTTCCCTACGGGTTTCTGAGTTAACATGGCCCAGCCAACACCCTCATTTTGTAGTTCTAGTGTCCAGAATTGTGAAACAATAAATTTCTATTGTTTTAATCCATCCAGTTTGTGGTACTTTGATACGGCAGCCCTAGAAAACTAATACAGCCTGTAACTGCACTCCCAAAGGACTACAAAGTTTAGGCAGTTGTCCATGGACAGATTGTGAGTCTTCTGAGAGAAAGAGTGGTAGAAGGTCATTTTAGATTTTATTCAAGTGGTGTGTTTGAAAGGGCAAGGAAAACTCAGAAGAAAGATGTTAGAAGTATACAGACAGATGTCCAAAAGCTAAGAGAAGAGGTCTGAGCCATCACAAAGGAGTATTTGCATGGAGAACTGCTAGTAAAAAGGTTTTCTCTAATGAGGGTCTACCAAGAACCCATGAATGCTCCCATAAAGGAAAGGATCTGCTTGCAACTCTAACATGGCTATATCAGGGCCTGTTATATAGGAAATCTCCTGCCCCCTTTTCCTAGTCTACCTCTTCTGTTTAAATCCTAAATGGGTAACAAGTCCAAGATAGCAAGCTGAGGGAAGAGATACTGAAGCACAAAGAGAAGAAAAAGGGAAGAAGACAGTCACTCATCACAAAGGCGGGGAGTGAAGCAGGGCAGGTATTAGTGATAAATAACTAAGAGAGATGAACAGATTATGCACGCTCTGACAAGAAGTATTCTTCCTCTTTGATATCAGTAATAGTTGTTACAGATATTCTTCTCTTTCCATTAGGAAACACAAGACTTTTGGAAATACTAGATTTTTTCTTGTACTAGATATTCAAATAATCCCATATGACTCAAAGAAGGTAAAGAATACTCCTAGAAGATCTAAGATGTCATTCAACTTGAATGATATGTACTCTCTGGTTGAAGGCTCTCTTTTGGACCACTTATCATGATTGGAGCTGTATGTTTGTGACTGTTAATTTTTTGTGTTCTCCTGAGTGAACAGGCTACCAACTATCACAACTTAACTAAATGCAATCAGAATTTTTTGCATTACATTTTTATCAGTTTCTTTTTTTTTTTAAAGATTTTATTTATTTATTTGACAGAGAGAGATAGGGAGAGAGGGAACACAAGCAGGGGGAGTGGGAGAGGGAGAAGCAGGCCTCCCGTGGAGCAGGGAGCCCGATGCGGGGCTCGATCCAAGGACCCTGGGATCATGACCTGAGCCGAAGGCAGACACTTAACGACTGAGCCACCCAGGCACCCCACATTTTTATCAGTTTCATTAACATGCAATAGACTGCACATATATAAAATGTATGATCTGATAAGTTTTGACATGTCTTCACCTTTGATACCATAACTACAATAAAGATAATGAACATATCTGTCAATTTCCAAAAATATCCTAATGCCCTTTGGTACCCCTTCCCTACCACTTTTCTTTGTGGGAAGGTTTTTATTTTAATTTTAATTTCTTTAGTATATATAAGGCTATTCAGGCTATTTCTTCTTTTTTTAATTTAAATTCAAGTTAGTTAACATACAGTGTATTATTAGTTCCAGGGGTAGAATTTAGTGATTCATCAGTTGCCTATAACACCCAGTGCTCATTACATCAAGTGCCCTCCTTAATGCCCATCACCCAGTTATCCCATCCCCACCCACCCACCATCCCTCCAGCAACTCTCAGTTGTTTTCCTATAGCTAAGAGTCTCTCATGGTTTCCTTTCTCTGTTTTTATCTTATTTTATTTTTCCTACCCTTCCCCTATGTTCATCTGTTTTGTTTCTTAAATTCCACATTTGAATGAAATCATATGCTTTTGTCTTTCTCTGACTGACTTATTTCACTTAGCATAATACCCTCTAGTTCTATCCACATCGTTGCAAATGCCAAGATTTCATTCTTCTTGATGGCTGAGTAATATTCCATTGTGTGTGTGTGTGTGTGTGTGTGTGTATACATACACACACACACACACACACACACACTACATCTTCTTTATCTATTCATCCACTGTAGGACATCTGGGCTCTTTCTATATTTTGGCTATTGTGGACATTGCTGCTATAAACATAGGGATGCATGTGCCCCTTTGAATCACTGTTTTTGTATGTTTTGGACAAATACCTAGTAATGCAATTGCTGGGTTATAGAGTAGTCCTATTTTTAACTTTTTGAAGAACCTCCATACTGTTTTCCAGAGTGGTTGCACCAGCTTGCATTCCCACCAACACTGTAAGGGGGTTCCCCTTTCTCCGCATCCTTGCCAACATCTGTTGTTTCCTGTGTTGTTAATTTTCAGGCTATTTCTTCTTGAGTTAAGTGCTGACAGTTTGTGTCTTCAAAGAATTTGTCCATGTTATCTAAATTGTCAAATGTATTACCATAAGGTTGTTCACAATATTCCCTTATGATTATTTTAATATCTGTAAAATCAGTACTGATACCATCTGTCTCAATTTTGCTATTGATAATTTATGTCTTTTCCCCCCAATCAGTGTGGCTAGTGATTTATAGATTTTTATTAATCTTCTAATATAACCAGATTTTCATTTCAGCAATTGATTTTCTCTTTTGTTTTTCTGATTTCTATTTCATTGATCTCTGCTCTGATCTTTTGTTATTTTCTCTTTTCTGAGTACTTCAGATTTAAATGGCTCTTTTTTTCTTCATGTGGAAACTGAGACCTTACTTTTTTTTCTAATATAAGCATCTTAGTACTATATGCTTAGTGCTCAGTATTGCTTTGACTGCATTGCATAAATTGTGATATGTATATTTTCATTTAGTTCAAAACACTCTCTAATTTCATTTTTGATTTCTTCTTTGATGCATGGCTTGTTTAGTAGAATGTTATTTAGTTTCCATATATTTGGAGATTGTCCAGAGATCTGTTGTTGACTTCTAATTCAATTCTATTGTGGTCAGAGAAGTATTTTGTATGACTTGAGCTCTTTTTAGCTTGTCCTGACTTTCTTCTTCCTACACTGTGGCCTGGAAACTCTCTTTGGGAGAGTAAGGTGGGCATTGTAGGCATCATCTTATTTATTTACGATTTTGCAGGGATAATAGTTGTTTGTTGTGAAAGAAGGTAAAACTTTTCCTTTATCCTCTTAGGGTCTCCAGCTGGGCCTGAGAATTAAATTGACATAAAACGTATCAACAGGAAGAAAGCCTACCAGTTTTAGTTTTATAGGTATTTGTGAGTCTTCAATAGGAAAATGGAAGACCCAAAAAGTGGTTAGGCCTAAGTGCTTATATACCAGGTTGAACAAAGAGTAGTAACTGTGTAAAAGTAACTAATATATATGGGGAGGCTATAGGAAGAGTAGGGTCATTTTAACAAGGTTTGTCTGTACAGATTGCTCTTGGTCTTGACTTCCTGGCTCTCATGATAAGAATATTCTTTTCCTCCTGGTATAGGGAGGGCATCTTCCCCTTGGGATTTTTTAGCTTTTGGGAAGAAACTGTGAGGTCAGCATGCCTTTCTTGTATCTGCTATTTTTCATATGCCTTTAGCTCAAAATAGTCACAATGCCAGACTAAGATATTTGGGGTAGCATACTCTAAACCCCTTTAACTCAGATCATCTTGATGTCCAATGTCTCAACTGTTTTTTTATGTATTTTGTCCAGATTTTCAGTTGTTTCAGACAGGAAGATACATATGGTCCCTGTTACTCTATCTTGTTTAGAAGTACAAGTTTGCATTTAAGTTAAATATTCTTTTTATGTGCTTTCATTTAAGCTGGTATATCTGAGTTCCAGATTTAACTCTGTCTGTATAAACAAAACAGTGACAAGGTAACAGGAAGAATCTATAGGAAGTAGTCAAAATATGTGCTTGGGTGTTGTCTGCCTGGAAGAACCTCGAGTTTAGAAAAAGGATAGTGGGATTTACCATGTTTATAGAATCAAACCAAAAGGCTAATCAGACTTCTAAGGACACCATGAGTATTACACAGTAGTTGACCATAGAGATATAGTATATAACAGACAAGCTGAAGCTGAGACATAGGAACTGTAGGGTTCTAGTTTTTGTGTTGCCACTGTGAGATATTGTCAAGTGACTTATCTAAGTGTCATTAATAAAAATAATATGTTGGATTGGAAATAGATATCTGGATAGCATTCACAGAAGTTCCGATCTAATAAATTTGAGAAAGAGCCCTGAAATCTCTATTTTTATAAAGCTCCATACAGATTAGGGTGATGCAAAAGTAATTTTGGGAACCACTAGCCTAGATGATCTCTGAAATTACTCTTCAGCCTTAGTCGTTATCATTTAATAATGACAGTAGTAGCTACTGTTTGCTGGACTCTTGATATGCATTGTCTTGGATACCTTACGTACATGTACTCTAATCAAAGAATCTCTCATTTGGATGGAGAGATCTTATTATGGATCTTATTACCTCATTTTCTGAAGGTTGAAATTTCTTTCTTTAGAAGGCCTACTAATTTGCCCAAGGACATATGTGGATTCTACCTAGAAAATGGTTAAATTAAATTTTATTTGCTATCTAGCATCAAATCTGTCCTTTTTCTTTTTTATCATGGTGCATACAAAAATACTGCAATCCATATATCTTTAATTGTTTTAATATTATTGGTTGGTTTCAGTCAAATGTGTCAAAGGTAAAATATTCTTTAAAGAAAGTTTTACAAACTTTATGGAAGAGAAGCATGAATAGAAGTGGTCTATAGATAATGGTCAAGTAATTTTAAGACTTATTTATACTAAACTAAGAGCTGTATTACATTATGTATTTTAGTGATTTTGCATATTCTATGGTTTCTTAGTGAAAATTTACCCATTATTTAGTGTTACTATAAATCGAATGCATGTATTGGCTATACCCTCCACAACACCTTAAAACAATATAATACCTCATCCTTAGGTAACTTAGATGCACTTCCCCCCTTCAACCCTCTTTTCCCTTCACATCTCTTCCATTTTGATCCCTTTATTTTTGGAAATGGATAGTCATGACATGTAGATTTGAAGAGATTGAATGAGTATTATACAGATCAGTTATAAACAAGTAGCCTTTAACCCTGTGATTTAGGTAAAGTAGAAAATATTTATATTTGAGAAGTTCTACCAAGATTCTAAAGGAGGGCAAAATTAATAAAAATAAGAAAAAATAAAAACCCACTTTTTTAACCCTGGCTAGATTTAAAAAAAAAAAAAGTGTCCTCTTCATGTGTGAAGTGCTTTGAGTATTTTAGGGGAATGCTTTGAGTCGAGGTTATTAATTTAAATTCTATCCATTCCCTTCCTTTCCTACCCATTTGTCTTTGTTTCCCCTCTCCCTCTATTTAATTGGAGCTTATCTCAAGTTTGAGCTGATCTGAATGGAGTTACAAAGTGAAATTAAGCAATTCCCTGGAAAGAAGTGGGGCAGCAATACTTTAGAAAGCTTGTTAATTTCTCTTTTTCACTATGCCTCCCTGCTCCGCTCTCAGGCCTCACTTGGAACCCCTGGAGAAGAGAAATTAACAAGCCCCCTGAAGCTGAACCACCACAGCCTTTCAAGGGAATTGGTTAATTTCACTTTGCTGCTCCATTTGGAGCAGCTGGGGGTACTGGTCTTAAGGGAAATAATAGGGCCTAGTGTTTGAAATCCCTTTCCATTTTTAAGTAAAATTCTACTAAGTTTGCTTATCAAAGTAAAAAATGGTGTTCACCATATGTCTGTGATACTAGCACAAAGTAATTATATTTTTCCCTCAATTTCGTTTCTTAAGCCAGTTTGAACTGATCTTCCAAATTCTTTTTGATTCCTATTATTTACTGTATAGATTCTTTTGCAATGTTGGATGATTATATTTATGTAAGCTACAAATACTTTAGATGTTTCTGTTTTCTAGTAGTTTTGACAGGAGTGCCCTTTCCCCCTTCCGCCTTTAACTAATCTAAAGTACTTTCTTTGGTCCTCTTGTAGGAAACCCAGTCCTGGTCTCTTAATGCTAAAGCATTCTCCATCAGGCCTGTTTACAGGCTGCACCCAGAGGGCAGAACAAAAAGGAATCAGATGGCCCCTGGGAGCTCTTAAAATCCTCTGCTTCCTGAATTCTCTTAACACTTTTGTAACACTAGCAAACTTTTAAATTCACAATCCATTCTTTTCCCAGGTTAATAAATTCATTAAATGTTAACAGTTTTAAAGTATACTCTTGGGGCATCCCACCATTAACCTCTTTACATCCTGAGCCTTAGCCGTATAACTCTTCTCAGTTCCTCTCAGATGTTGTAATGATGGAGCTTCCTCTTTTGCCCTATGGCTACTAAATTGTCTTAGTTCCCACCTGTGAAGGAGTTTCATAAAAAATCCTGCTAAGAGTCTCAAATGAATTTCTTTTTCTATGTAGGATCCTTCGATTAGTTCCGGAATAATGAGAGCAAACTGGAAATAGGCTTGCAAAAGTTAACATTCAAAAATATTGCAGTATTTAAAGTAACTTCCATATTACTCACAGGCATCCCTGACAATCAGAAGTAGGTGCTTCTTTTTGATGTTAATTTACCTACATTTCTCTGGATCATCAGTTGCCATTGAGTGCTTTGTGTTGTGAATGTATTAAAAAGTATTCCTCTTGAAAATCACAGGAAACTCTAGTTTTGACATCAGAACCTCCAACAAGTAAATCTGTTTTCATTATCTCAACATCTATCTTGGCTTGTAAAAATCCTGCAGGTTTATGAAGCATCGCGGTATCCTTCACTACTTCCTCTTGTTCTTCAACATAAAGCTGCCACTTACACTAAAACAAGCCTGAGAGATGGTCTTATAGATCCAATTCATTTAAACAAAACACTGGTGCAGACACTAATGTCCTTTTGCTGCGGCTCTTCTGTGAGTTAGGGTATTATGCTCGAGAGTTAGGAGGATGAAGTACAGATGTACTATATGCACAAAATTACCATTCATTCCTAAAGGGTTAGAGCCTTAAATATCAAGATATTCATTCTAATGCGATTGGAAGAAAAATGCTGTTTTTGCACTTTCTCAAATGAGTCCGTAGTCTTCAACCATCTACTACACTATCCTTACTAAGTGGACAATAAGAAGAATAATAAACCATGGTTCATTTTAGATGTTAACCCACATCCAAATACCTGAATGACCTTCTCTCAAAGCTGTTTTAAATAAATGGTGTATAAAATACACACCAAGAGAGTCGTAAACGGCCAAGGTGATATTTGAGGCCTTATGGGAGGTACTCATTTCAAAAATTCTATGCTCTGTCACCTCTAATGATCTTTGGCTCTTCATTTAGCTGAGAGTTGGCTTTTTAATGAACAAATGCTATAACCAGTCTAGATGGCATTCTTATTATGGCCATATATTTTGGAAGGGGATAGGGAAGAAAATGATATAAGAAGGTGTAAGGGAAGTAGAATCTCCGGGAAATGGAGGGCATCATTGTCCCCATCAAAGTAATGATACATTTGGTGGGATGAAAGTGTCTGTGGCAGTGACTACCGGTTTGATGAATGAAGCCTGACATTTTGTACCCTTGAACTTTAGGGAGACTGGATTTATCTGAGTGTTTGTTTGACTATAAATCTGACCTAAGGGGCACCTAGTCCAGCCCATAATCAGTGTGTGCGTATCCTTTCCTGTCAGTTACAGAAATCTGGATGTTCCCTGGGGTTATAAAACAATCCTGGGGCCATCTGAGGTATTCCCAGAAGTGCTGGGCCAAGTAAATGGCTTCCAAACCTTTTGGAATGTCTTGGATTCTTGCAGTTAGGGAAGGAAGGGGAAAGAATCTAAATCATTTGTCAGGTTTCCACCCCCATGGAGGCATCTTGTGGAGTCAAGGACACCTTTGTTTTCCAATCTTGACTCATAGCCTCAGAAACTCTTGGACCATACTGGGATCCTGGTAAGAGTTAAATATGCAGCAGCATCAGGGACTTCTAAGTCAGGTAACAAGAGGGAGGGATTTTCACTATTATTACTGCTGCCTCGATTGGCAACGGGACCTTTGATTCTCCTTGGTCATTGATGGTGACTCCTTAACAGCTGTGTTCTTTATGAAAACATCTCTTCTTTACATTTGAAACGACATATGGGGAACTAAGAGCTCTAGTTTATGTTAGCAACTTTAAGCACCCTTGAAAAATTATATTTGATAAGTCTTTGGACTTTGAAGGTAGTCACATACCATTTTAAAACACATTGTGCCAAATGACATGACTCTAATTACACTTGGAAGAATTACTAGCTTTTTATTATCAAACAGAGACATTTGCTTTTATACTATATAGTGATGCCAGACTAATCATGAAGCACAAATGGCATGTGATAATTGCTTTAGTAAAATTCCGTGTGACTTATCTGTCACCTAGATACAGAGATCTGCATGTATATTTTCAGCATATCAATTATACTTGTTTCCATTATCTTTTAGAATTCTTCTTTTTAAAAATTTGCATAATGTTTTTATTTACTGTAGAGGACCAGAAGTTAAAGAAAGGTAGCTTCTGGGAATTCTTTTCCATGTATAAGACTCCAGATCCAAATGGTATTTATCAAGCTAATGTTATATATCTACTTCAGAATCCTGCCATTTTGTTGATTTATAGAAAGAAATGACTAGATAGCAAATAGCTTAGCCATACACTTTATTTTTCATCCTGACTTGTGTTTGTAGCCCATGCCATCAGGAAGATGAAATCAGGGGTCTGGCAAAGGTATTGGACAGGGTATCTTTAACTCACAAGTGATGAGAAGGAAGTTGAAGGAATTTTTTGTATGCTGAGTAGGGTTTTTCTGCTGAACAGTACTACATTGTCTGGTAGCAACAGCTCTTGAATATTAAAACAGAACCATTCTGTCTTGTCTTGTTTCTATGGAAGGTGAGAAGGTGAATTTGGAAAAGCAAACAGGAAAAGCCTTGAAGAAATTAGATAGATTATGTATTTGAAGGCAGTTGGCCCGGTGGTATCCTTTCTTGTCCAAATTCTGTGTGTGTGTGTGTGTGTGTGTGTGTGTGTGTAGGAGAGGAGCAGGGCAAATAAGCCCTCCTTGCGGTGTTTTGAAGACAGATTAGAGCTGTCATTGTTGTCCTTGAGACAGTGCAGGCTGGGGAGCTACGGCAGGGTGAGTCTAGTATGTAACTTTGTATGCCTTGGGTCTGTCCTTTCATTGGGGATTGCCAGGTACACTAATTGCACCATCTTAGGGCCAGTTCAAGTCACAAGTCACCTTTTGCATTTATGTGGCCATACATACCATCATTTTTTCCTTAGGGAGGGAAATTTTTAAAAAATATCTTTTATCTCCTTGGATCATAGATCTTTCTCTGTATTATACTCTGATAAAAAAATCTCAGTAGTTTACAAAGATAGCCGTTTATTTCTCCTCTGTCCATGTAGGTTCAGGAAGAGTTGTGGCTCTGCATCGCTTATCTTTTTCATTTGGGGATCCAGATCGAAGGAAAAGGCCTATATTAGTCTTGTCATCGGGGAAAGAGCAAGGGCAGAGCTCTGCAGGGGCACTTGAAACAGCTGCCCAGTGTTGCATAGATTACCTTTCCTTACATTGCACTGGCCATAGTAAGTTACATGGTCAAGTGTGATGTAAATGAGGTGGCAGCAGAGTATTTTTTTTTTTCCCCGAAGAGAAGGCCTGTAAGTCACATGGCAAAAATAGGGACAAATGTAATCCTCTTTTAGGAAGGGGAATAGAAATAGGTAATTGGGAAGAATAATGCCATATTCATCAATCCTGGTCTGTTTTGGAGGCTTATGGAGGTAAAATGTGATACTTTGGAGATTGTGGGTCATTCTTCTTAGGACTGGAAGAAAACAGGCTAGCAGTGATGCCCAAACTTTAGAGTTCATAAGAATCACCTGGATAACTTCTTAAAAATACACAATCTCAACATCACCTCACCTCCACTCCATCCCTACTCTCACGTCGTCTAACATGGGTAGGTTAGCCGTGGGGCCCAGATGTCTGCATTTTAAGAAGCACCTTAGTGATCTGACACTGGCCCAGATGACGTCTGTCCCTTTGTCTTCAGTCATGTGTTTACTGTAAAGTTTGTGGTTGTGAGGTAAGAAAAACAGAATTCAGAGAACAAAGGATTTATATAAATTCCCAGTTCTCAGTTTTAAATAGAAGACTTTAGCCTTGCCCTCAAACACATGTATTTTAACATCACTGTTACTCTTCCCCATTCTCACTTATGGAGGTAAGATAATTATAGAAAAGTAACATATATCCAGCGGTTATGAGAGATTAATATTATCAAGAGGGAGGTTTATTTGTCTTCTTATAGAGATTCCACTCTGAAGAATTGGAAACACTAGGAAGAAGATTCCCTCAGAAGACCATAGGATCATTGGGTCCACTTTGATCATTTCAGGATGGAAGGTTGCCAGAAAAGATCATCTCCCTGGCCAGATCAGATTCCAAGTGAGATTGGAAAAGAAGAAGAAAAAGATGGAGGAGAAGAAGAAAAACAATGGAGGAGGAGAAAGACAAGGGGAGAAGGAATTCTAGGCACATTGCCCCTCTATTTCTCTTAGTATAAGCATAATCCATGATTAGGAAGATTATCATATCCTTTCTGGTAATGGACCACACTGGTACGCTATTTAGGATATGGAAAGGTAGGGGTAGGCTTGGAGATTCAGAGTGGAACATAATACTACCTTTATATTAGGAATCAGGATGGATTTTTGTCTACTATTTTGATTCTATTAATGTCAGGAACCTGGACATTAACAGGAACTTGTCATGCCAATACTATTTCTCTTTCTTTCTTTTTAACATTTTATTTACTTGTTTGTTAGAGAGGGAAAGAGCACACAAGCAGGGGGAATGGCAGGCAGAGGGAGAAGCAGGCTCCCTGCTGAGCAAGGAGCCCGATGCGGGAATGGATCCCAGGATTCTGGGATCATCACCTGAGCCAAAGGCAGATGCTTAACTGACTGAGCTACCCAGGCATCCCTCTCTTTCTCTCTTTTTAAAGATTTATTTATTTACTTGGTGGTGGTGGGGGGGGTGCGAAAGAGAGAGAAAGAGAGAGATAGTCTTAAGCAGACTTCACACTGAGTGCAGAGCCGGACGTGGGACTCGACCTCATAACCCTGAGATTGTGACCTGAGATTAAGAGTTGGACACTTAATCAACTGAGCCACCCAGGCACCCCAGTACTATTTCTCTTCAAGTGTATCTGAGAGATAATGTTAGAGAACTGGTTGAGCATCAACTTGTGCTGTATGCTGGGACTGGGAAGGACTGAGCAGCAGCATTTCTGCTATGGGGTAAAGGGCAGAAATATCAACTCTCTTGCCTTGTTGTCTTGGACTGGAAGTGTTTTGTTTTCCACTTGTTTTTGCTTTATAGCATTTACATTTTTCCTTGTTGCTACAAACTATTCAAAATTAACATTTATACTGATTAAATTTGAGCAACATTCTATCTAGTTAGTATATTACATTTTTTTTAAACCATATACCCCACTATTTAGCATTTAGGTTGTTCACAATACTTGATATCAAAAATAAATCTAAAATGAACATTCTCCTGAATGCTTTTTCCCCCAGATTTATTTCTTTAGCATGAATGTTTGGTTTGTTCCTGCTTTTAATTGGAAAATACTTTTTAAATATGTATATATCTTTTTATTTTTAGCATTTTAATTTACATGGGCTAGGTTTGTAGTCTTTGCTACTCACACTATCTCCCCTTGTATTTTATCTTTCATTTCACTTCTCAAGATGAAAAGAGGGAAGAGGAGAGATGTCTGAGTGAAGTGTGATCCTGGAAAGTCAAAGCTCATTTAAATTTCCTTCAGGTAGAGCTATTCCTTTACAATGATCCCTTTTGAAATGCAACAAGCAAAGCCAAAATAAAAACAAATAATTAAAAACAAAACCACAATTTTATTTTTTTTTAGATTTTATTTATTTATTAGAGAGAGCAAGCAAGCACATGAGCAGTGGGGAGAGGCAGAGGGAGAGGGAGAAGCAGACCCCCTGCTGAGCAGGGAGCCTGATGCGGGGACTCAATCCCAGGACTCTGGGATCATGACCTGGGTGGAAGGCAGACGCTTAACTGACTGAACAACCCAGGTGCCCTGAAAACCACAACAATTTTAAATTAATGGCTTACTTAATGATTTTTTTCAAGTAAAAAGAGTAGTGATTAAACTTCCAATTGCTGTGGTGAGCTTAAGAGTAGTGGTTCCAAGCTCAGGCATGTGTCACAATTGTATGTTTGGACTAATGTGGAAAAGGAGGAGCACTCAGGATGGGTTAGGAATTGAGCTTAATCCCAAACCTCTTACCCATATTGCAGTTCAACTACCAAAATCTGGGTATTCTTATTGCAACGGTGCTCATATGAACATATGTTTTACTGGTTAAAGAAAATTTAAGAACTTTTCTCCCAAAGGATAAAATTAAAAATACTGGCATCCTTTGCTATACATATATACACATGGATATATGAACTTCACAGTTACCATGGTTTATTTAAATAACACCAATCTCTCAGTAACACAATTCAAATTTCATTTGTTCCAGTATAATAACTGCAGTTGCATGAAGTACGAACTGCTGAGGGTGCTCCGGTTCAGAAATCTGTATGTAAGTAGCAGATGCACATCATGACCAGTGACTGATCACCTCAGTATGGTTACCATACAGCTATTGCTCAGTTAACACTCAGACGGCAAAGCATGTAGTGGTGTTGCCTTCTTGTCTCCTGGTGATAAACACGTGACATTTTACAAAAACGAGTTATTGAAACAGGGAATTGTGTAACAGATGAAAGTACAGCCAAGAAATGGCAGGGAACTGGACATTAGATAAGAATATAGCTGTCCATAGCAATGTTGATGGTGCTGTTGTTTGAGGGCTGCTAGATGAGAGGTCAGGGGAACTTACTGCAAGAGAACTTATCAACAGAAATGAGATTTTTGATGAACAAGATGAAGATGTCCAGCAAAAAAATTCACGTTAAAAAAACTCTAGGAGATATTTGCAGGCACTGAAAGCACAAGGAATAAAATGTTGGAAGCTGATCCAGACTGAGAAAGGAGTATGCCAATTAGCCCATGCACAAAAGAGGTGCTTGCTCCATATCATTAGTTTTATGACAAGAAGGCAAGCATTATTCAACACCATTATATTACTTAGACTCGTGGTACCTCTTTTAGAAAGAAGTAAAATACTTAAATTTTAAATGTTTCTAATGTTTTAAATTAAAATATACTAAATAAATATGTTTTACTATCTGTTATTTTCCTGTAAATTTATAAATGACAGTAAGAAATTTAGTGTTTTGACAAAAATATTTAAAGGCCAAGGCAGTCATAATCCTTCCTATTGATTATTAAAATTGCTTTATACAGTGTCAGTTTACATGGTGATCTTGATGGTCCCACATCACTGTGCCTATCCAGAGGACTCCCTGTATCTTATTTTTCAGTTGTGTAGTAATTCCAAACACCGTCTCATTTAATCTTCACAGTAATTTTCTGAAGTGTGCGTTATCATTCCCATTTAACAGAATAAGGAGATTTGGAGACATTAAGATATGTGTTTAAATTTATACTTACTATTGTCTGAGCTGAGGTCCCACAGCTGCTCTCTTGTGTTCTCTCTCCATTACCATACTGCAGAAAATTCTTCCCCTGAATTACTCCTTCTGCTGGCTAAACACACTGCCTTACAACAGTTCCATAGTCCCAGTTACATCCTCTCCCAATGCTCCTCTGTTGCTGGGTCTCAGTCCAGACCTTCCCTTCCGGGATTAGTGGCTCTTCTCTTTCTGTGCTATTCAGGGTTCATAATAATTACTGTTTTTAAAACATCTGACTCACTCTTTTCCAATGAAACTGATTGTGTGTCATCATTGAAGGCCATATTCTTCTTGCTTTTCTAGGTGATGAGATGATTAGAAGTAATAAACTAATGGGAGAAGCCCGTCTACCCCTTTCAGTGACTTGTGGTAGAATTCTGAGAGTTATTCCAACTCGGTGATCAAGTCTTACCAGTTCTCTCTTCTTACGTCCTGTGTATTTGTCTCTGCTTTTCACCACTGTATCTAGATCTACATTTGAGCACGCATCATCTCTACTCTAGTAGTCATTTATTTTACAAACACATATAACACTATGGGCCAGGCACTCTTAAGTGCTTTATAAATATTAACTCATTTAAAACCTCTTAACAACTCCATAAGGCAGGTACTATTCTTATTTCCATTTTATAATTGGGAAATCAAGATGCAGTCACTTAAAGTCACTTTCCCAAATTCACAGAGCTAGTAAGTGATAGAGAGAGGATTTAAAACCAGATGGTTTAACTCCAGAATCCATGCTTTTAAGCACTGTACTTACTATATTAAATCTCATCCATTTATCCAGTCATGCACTCAGCAAACATTCATTGAGTGCTTATTATATCAAATGCTGTAGAAGAGGAAAAAGAAATGTTTTTTGAAAAGTAACCACAGAAATGTGTTACAGGTTATGTGACAAGTAAGGGCTAATTTAAGGACACTTGAGGGGCAAGTGGTCGCACTTATACAAGGAAGACATAGGGGAAACTTAAAGGAGATGACTAGCTAAATTTAAACTTGGTAATTTTTTAAAATACAGATTCCTTGATTTCTGCTCTGTATTAGCTGATCATATTGCTCCAGGTAGAAGCCCGGGAATCAAATGTACACTCAAGTTGGGTTGACAGAACCAAGTTCATGCCCTTCCTTTGGCTCTTTCTTATGTTTCCAACTTTTTGTCTTGCTTTAGGCCTCCTCTATTCCCACGAATAGATCTCTCTCCTTGCTGTCACCATACAGAAGTGGTCCTAATATATCAGTTTGTTTCACGCCTCCATGTCTCTGTCATCAATACTCCCTCTATCTTGAAATGCTTTTCCCGAGCCATGCCTGTCTGTGCCCTATTTACTACATAACTGTGCACACATTCCAGAGTTGCTCCTATGATGCAGTACCTTTTTTGACTCTAAGCAGTCACACACATTTTTCTTTTCTAGAATTCCTTTATCCCCCTCCTTTTCACTTATGAATTCCTACTAACACTGTAGGTCCAAGCTTAGAAACACTTCCATTGTCAGGGCGCCTGGGTGGCTCAGTCGTTAAGCGTCTGCCTTTGACTCAGGTCATGATCCCAGGGTCCTGGGATCGAGTCCTGCATCGGGCTCCTTGCTCAGCGGGGAGCCTGCTTCTCCCTCTGCCTGCCACTCCCCCTGCTTGTGTGTGCGCTCTCTCTCTGTCTCATAAACAAACAAACAAACAAAATCTTAAAAAAAAAAAAAGAAACACTTCCATTGCCAAGTCCTTCCTGACCATCAAAATTGTGGTTAGGTACCCATATTATCAAAGCTTAATCAAAGTATAATCTATATTTCACTATCATAGCAACACTACTTCAGTAATTGAATGCCTACTTAGATGTTTTTACTACTAACCTGAAAACTCCTGAAAGGGAGAATACCTATTTGCTACTTTTGTATTTCTAGTGCCCATGACAGTCTCAGGGCACATAACAGGGTACCGGAGTGTGTTTTGGTGACTCAGGAATTAACAAATGAATGAATGATGCACTCTCTCTATATAATTGCATGAGGACAGGGTTAATTTGTACTTTTTCTAATAAACCCACAATGTACTTGCACTTAGAGGCACACATTAAGTCCCAAGAAGCTCTATCAGTAGAATACTCAGTGTTGCTTTTTGTGATAATATTTGATGTTGAGGACTACACTAAAATTGATGTTGGTGTTTGTACAGATATTTTTTAACATTAATCAAACACATGACAGGGGAAAATATTGCTACAAGTTATGAAATTAAGTAGTTAAGGAGTGCTACAACCGAAGTAAGCAGTAGCAACTCTGGTTTTTGTTCTAGGGGTGGTAGGGGAAGAGGAGTTGTAAAATTGGGGCTGCTGAATCTACTTCCAACTTACCATCTACATTGTAGAACTATAAAATACTAATTTACAAGTGACCTTAAAAATCCTCTATCCAACTTCCAAACAGTGTAAGAATTCCTATGATAGTATCTGTGAAAAGTGGCCCTCCAGCCACGATTTTAATTCTTTAGAATGATCTCATCACCTTACGATCATTGGAAAACTCCAAATAGTAATAATAATGATATTCATAACTACCTTACCGGAGGTTCTAACCTGGGCTGGATGTTGAATATATACATCGTCTCATTTAGCTTTCACAGCAACCATATGAAGTAGGTGTTATTATCTCTGTTTTACTGAAGGGTAATAACCATGGCAGAGAGAAATTAAAGAACAGTCCAAGGTCTATAGCTAGCAGTTACTAGTGATGAGATTTTACATTCTTGTATTGATGACTGCAAGATCCAAAGCCTTTCCCAGAGGATATTTTACAGCCTCTCAAAGAATGTATTTCCTTATATTTAATTGAAATTTCTTATTTCCCTAACTTTATATATTCATTTGAGTTTTGTGTTTTAGAGCAGTCCAGAAAAGTCTCAGTCCTCTTTTTCAACCCAGTCCTTCAGAAATTTGAAAATAGTTATTATATATCCCCTAATACTTTCCTTAGTAAGACATCAGTTATGGATTGAATTGTGTCCCTCCAAAATTTGTATGTTGAAGTCCTAACCCCCAGTACCTCAGGAAGTAATTTTATTTGGTGATAGGATGTTTACAGAAGTGATGGAATTAAAGTGAGGTCATTCATGTGGACCCTAATAGGGTATAACTGATGTCCTTATAAAAAAGGGAGTTTAGCACAGATATGTGCATAGAGGGAAGGTGATGTGAAGAATGGGGAGGACACCATCTGCAAGCCAAGGAGAGAAACATGGAATAGATCTTTTCTTCTCAGTCTTCAGAAGGAACCAATCCTAACAACACCTTGATTTCAGATAAATAGCCTCCAGATCTGAGACGATAAATTTGTCTTGTTTAAGCCACCCTGTTCGTGGTGACACTTTGTTAGAGCAGCCCCGGCAGATTCATACAACATCTGCAGAGTCTTCAACTGTCTTTTCTAGCATTATTATTCTGGTGGCCTTTGACCACAGCTATTCTAATGTATCAATATCCCACTTGAAATTTGATGCCACGACTGAACACTTTATTTCAGATATGGTCTGACATGTGAACAGAAAAGAGGAATTTTTTTTTCTTTTTTTCCAGTTTCTGTTCCTCAATTAACACAGTCTATGTTGCATTGAGTTTGAACAGCTAAAGTTATTGAGTCACAGTGAGCTTTTGCTTTTCAGACTCAGAAATGATGCTTTGAAACCCTCATGGAAGGGAATCTTTTCCCAGAAAGTCAGCTGCTGATTCATCATAGATACAAAGTTAGGGAAAAACAGATTCCAATAAAAATCCATCTTTTCTCTTTGATGATGCAGAAATGAAATATGTATTTTGTAGTATATCTGGGACCACTAAATTGAAGATAATCTAATAACCATGTGTTTGGAAATAACAAATACAAGACATTGCAGAATAAACGGAAACATTTTTGTAGAAGGAGTGACTAGTGAGCAATAGTGTATGCTGCAACTATAACAGGACTCTTTCAGTAAGTATATTAAAAGTAGCATTTCTAATTAAATATGTATTCAACAATATCACAGTGAAAGTTGAATGGGTGTTCTTAAGGAAGTATTATCTTTTCAAGCAAATGATTACTGTTGAGAAAGAATATATAAATCATGATACCCTCTCGTTATAGATAATGTTCCTTGAGTGATTTTCATAAGAGCAGTAATACCTTTTTTTGTCTAATCTGTCCATATTATTTACACACCTACAAATATAGGTTACACAAATTTTTATATGTATGTATCTATCCACTAATACAGAGGTAAGATAACATTTTCAGTGACATTTTTTTTTCCTCTTGTAAACCTAGGTAACTTACATGAATATCACGCATATGACTTTGAATTAACACCATGGTCCAAATGAGCTAATGGATCTGATTTCAGAAACATTCCATATAAAAATATTTATAGAATATAGGCTTTATTTTTACGAGCATATTCACATTCACACACAGAGACATAGAGTATGGACATATTTAAACTTGAAAAACTGTGACAAGGCATGTTATGGAAGTCTCAATTATGGGCATGGACTAATGCAAATCTAAGCTTTTTATTTTCCTAGTCTCAAGAATTGCATTATTTGAGAGCCCTTATTAGAAAGCACATTTGAATTAGTCATAAACTGAATTGATGTTACTGTCACAGAGCAATGTCACTTTATTCCTTACACAGATCCCCTGCCATCTATGTTGGTCTTCTGTGATACCCACTGTTGGCAATATATCAGTGTTCCTGTACTTCCCTGAGTGATTTGGAGGACTTTGTACTGTGATTTTCACATTTGGTCTGACACTTTAAAAGATCTTTTACATCTTATAATAATGTCATGCAAGTATTTACTAAATATAAAAGCTCATGTTAACACTGAAAAACACTCTTGAATATCAATAACATTGGAAAGAAAATTAGATGTAATATAAGGTGTGCAGAAGACTGGGGCAGGTAGCCTTCAAAAATGATGTCCTGGGATCCCTGCCTTCTAGTATTCATAGCCTATGTAATCTCCTGCCATTGAATATAGGCTGGACGTAGCAACTCACTTTTCATTAATATATTATGGCAAAAGAGATGAGGTGTCACTACCAAAATTGTTACAGAAGACTGACTTCAGTCTTGCTGGCTCTTTCTCTCAGTCTCCTTCTCTAGCTCTTCTTGGTTGCTTGTTTTGAGGAAGCAAGCTGCTGTTATGAGTTGTTCTGTGGAGAGACCCCTGTGGCAAGGAACTACGCAGACTTTGGCCAAAGGCCAGTGAGGAATTGAGGCCCTCAGTCCAATAGCCCTCAGAGTGAATCCTGCCAACAACCATGTTCTAAGAGAGTATGGAAGTAGATCCTTTGCCAGTTGAGTCTCAAGATAATTACAATTCCCTTGGTACCTTGAATGCATCTTGATTTTGAGAGACCCTAATCAGTCCAGAGGATCCTGTTAGGCCATGCCCAGATTCCTGACCAACAGAAACTGTATGATAATAAATATTCGTATTTTAAGCCACTAACTCTGGGGGTAATTTGTTATGCAGCAATAAATAACTAATTCAATGGACAAATAACCACCATGTCCTATTCTGTTGTGAATGTAGGGGAGCAGACTCTGTGATATATGAGAGATAGTCTGAGAAAAAAAAAAAAGCAGCATGAAATTAAATACATTTTACTGACTTTAGTTAACCTTTCCCCTCTTTTACATTTATTCCTATGGGAAAATTAGTCTTTTTTTGGGGGGGGGTAAATTAATCTTGAATTGAGTGAATTTGGAGTTATTTGCAATGTTCTAGAAAACATTCCCTCTTTAAGTGACTTGATTCTATATATTTTAATTGTATTGCTATGATTACGGAATCTTACTGTTCTGCATAATCTAAAATGGCACTTTTGATAGAACTTCCAGATATTGAAAAGTCTTGTCCTTCAACTGTTAGTGATTATAATTTCAGTCATTCTCCAAGTAAATATATCTATAAACCATTGATATAAACAACAGAATATACTAATAAGGCTTATTTTGTAGGAACCGTGCTCAGGAAGACCAACTACCTTCAGACTCAAATGCTGTCTCATGTGTTTGATAGAGAAGCATGGTGGTTATGGTGAGGTCAATATTTTTTTGTTTTTATTTTTGTTTTCAATTTTCAGCCTCCAGCCTCATGTTTCTTTCATTTATGAGTCTGACTTCCTTTTGAGGCTGCATCAACACTTTCAGGGTAGCTAGATACCAGAATCAGCTGTCTTTTGCCACTTTAACAGAATTAGTTCTTGGTGACTTGAGGTGAAAGAGTTACTCTATCTGTAAGGAATGAGATGCTTCATTCTGCCTGTCTTTAAAATCAGGCCTCTCAGATGTTTAATTCATACACTGGCCTTCTGAGGTCAGGATTATTATCCCTATTTAGAGGATCTGGAAACCAAGGGAAAAAGGTTGAGTAATTTATCCTAGGTCGCAGGAGGGATCAGTGTCTGAGCTAGGATTACAGTTCAGAAAGCCTCGGATTCCAAGACCTGTGCTCAGACTGCACTTATTTCAAGCTGACTTGGCCTACTTAAATAAGTCCTGCCTCCCTCACTCCTTCTCCCAGAGCCCTCTGTTGAGTATTTGAACTCTGTCAGCAAATGTGAAAGAGGTCTACACTCTAGAAAATATACCAGACATTGGGCTTCATTATAGTTTAACAGGAATTTTCTCCGCCAAAATTGGTTTTACATTAGGATATTTCAAAAGCTTTTCTTTTTCCATGAAGAGGTATTAAAACAATGTAGTCAGCCTTCATTAGTCATAATCTTGTGCATCAGAGCTCTAATTTAGGGGTAGGAAACACCAACAAAGGAAGTTGTGTAATAATGGCAGATAACATCAACAGAACTTTGCCTAGCTTGAGGCATATGTGCTGATGCCTGGCTTTCCATTCAGAATACTTCCCAGCAAGGGCCTCTACATTTACCACTTACATTTATTTTGGTTTCCAGAGTTATTCAAGATATATACTTTACAAGAAGATATAAAGGGCAATATGTGTGTGAGTGTGTGTGTGTGTGTGTGTGTCTGTGTGTGTACGGCGGTGGGGGCGGGGGGGGATGACATTATGTTAATATTATTAAAGCTAGTAAAGTCCCTGAGTAGGTGGAAGAGAAAGGGAAGCTCAGAAGAAACACTTTTAGAGTACTGGACTTGCAAGCAGAAAGCTGTATTTGCCTCTGCCATTTGCCAGCTCTATGGACTTGAGCAAGCCACTTAAATTCTCTGAATGTACAAAGAAAACCAAACAGCCTTTCTCATTAAAGAGGTCAGCATGATAGGAAAGACAGATATATTACTAGCTGTAATACAATGTAATTTGTGCTATATTAGTATGATGAACAAACCACCCAGGAAGCACTGAGGTAGGAACATTTGGGCCCAGTCTTGATTTTCACTGCGTACTGTACAGAAAATATTTTAATGAGACCGTTACAGGCCTGTGGTGTCAAATTGCTCAGCCTATGTGGGAAAGGATTAGTCCTAGATGACTGGACCATTTCAGGGTCCAGACAACTTGAGGAAAGTTTTAGGAGATGAAGAGGGAAAGGAAGAAGGGGGCCAATATGGGACCAGGCTAACAAGGCTACATTATCCTGTGAGAAGAATGGAGCTATTTATAAGTATAGCCATTCATTCATTCACTGAAACTTATGATTCAGGCACCATGATGGATATCTGGTGGAGACAAAAAGTGCTTCCAGACCGAGTACCAACTTAGAAGGAACTCTCAGTGTGGGTGGCAGAATGGTTTGAAAGATGGACAAGTAAGCAGGCAGTTACAGAGTAGCAGTGAGTATCATGAAAGATTGATGCACAGGAACACAGAGGAAGAGAGACAGAATATTTAACTTGGCCTGGGATGGTAAGCAAAGATTTCCTGGGAAGGTGGGTAAGTTGAGTCCCATTGGAGAAGTACAAGGAAGGGGGAAAATAAGAGGGAAGGGAAGGAAGACTAAGGAAGGGAAAGAATTTGGGGCATAAAAAAATTGTGTGTATAGAGCCAAGAGACATGGAAATGAGGTTCCATCTTTAGATTTTTCATAGAGCTTTGTGGAAATATTATCTTTCTAACTCACCTCAGTGTCGTGCAAAACAGAACCACAGGCCTCTGTTACATGGTGAGGAGTGCCAGGAAAGAAAAGATTCAAATAGAGCAATAAGCAGCAATCCTTCCTGAGTTACAGAGAGACACCCTCAGAATTCAGACAGCATGTTGTTATGTCCAGGATTTTTCATTGCTTAGCATCAGGACAGTTGACATTAATTTGTTAGATTAGGTTCTGATGATGTTTGCTTCTTTTGGTTGCTTTACTGGTCAGGAAATAATCTTATTTTTCTCATCAAATTCAATGTAATTTGAGAAACTAAGAGATAAGAAGTTGAGGAAGGGGCTCAAGAGAGCTGACACTGAAGGGAAGAGATGACTGTGAAGAGAAGGGGATTGGGCTGGCAGCTGAAAGGTAGGCAGACGTGTTTACCTATTACAATGCAGTCTCTCTCTCTCCACATAGATGAAAACTCCATTTTTTAAAAATAAATGAAGGTACTCAAAGAAGCCTTTGATTCATATTTCATAGTTAATTATGAAAAATGTATTTTATTTGCAACATCTGTTCCTCTCAATATTATCTTCTATTTTTCAAAATTCTCTACTCTCTGTATTTTTAAAAATAACTTCATACTTTTTTCTTTTAGAGTTATAATTACTTTGAGGAAAGCATATATTATTTGTAAAACAAGTACCATTACAACAGAGAGAAGCTTATAAATCTATAAATCACTGTTATTGATAGTAAAAAATGTGTTTTAACTACTAAAGCGATTGCAAAAGGTATTTGTTTATGATCGAGCCTTAAACAAAAATGGAAGTTCAATTGCCTAGATTAAAGAACTGAAAATTACATGTGTGTGTATGTATTATCCAAATTCCTTATTGAAGATCTTAAAATATTAAATAGTGATATTTCTATGGCAGATGATGGTAAATGTATAAATCCATCCCAATAAAATTCATACCCACTAACATTTATACATACTCTATTTTTTCTTCCTTTGCTTTATATATGAAGATTAAATATTTTTGAATAATATATTTCAGAGGCCTCTTTAAGATAAAAAATAAAACTTTTAGTTATTGTCCCAGTTTTAATAGTTTTAGGAAGTTCAAGATAGTTTGTGCTTTCCTATATAAGTACACAGTTAATTTAACAATAAAAATGTATTCGCTGTAATAATTTATCTATGGATGGGCGCCTGGGTGGCTCAGATGGTTAAGCGTCTGCCTTCGGCTCAGGTCATGATCCCAGGGTCCTGGGATCGAGTCCCGCATCGGGCTCTCTGCTCCTTGGGAGCCTGCTTCTCCCTCTGCCTCTCTCTCTCTCTGTCTCTCATGAATAAATAAATAAATAAATCTTTAAAAAAAATAAAAAATTAATTTATCTATGGATCTGTAAAATGGGAGAAAATGTTACCTTTTTAAAAATAAGGGCTCTGTGATTTCATGGTTTAGTGAAAGGGCTACTTCTCTGGATAAGACTTTCGGAAGCCACAGGACAAATACTGTCAGCATATATAAGCAACAGAAAGGAAGTGATACAGCAATTCATGGCAAATGCCTTCATTGTAATTATCACAACGTAATTAAATGTATCTAAATATTCTGGCTATAATGGGAAAAAGTCTATCATTTGTTTACTTAATTTTAGAAAAGGAACTGTGACCAAGACTTGGAAAAATTGAAATGAGAAGTTTAAAAAAAACCCAAAACTTTAAAATCTTTAGGAGTTGGGAGCTTCTTAAAAACACCGTATTGGAAATCTAAGAGAAATGGGTGACACATATTAAGAAGTCTGAGCTTTTTAATAAAATCCCTTTTCTGGCTAAGTTGTAAAGTGAAAGACACTCTTTGTAGAAAAAAAAAAAAGGTTATGGTGGATCAGCTAATTGAGGATAGAAGAGACCACAAAATGTGACAGAACATATAAATCAGAAACAAAGCAATCTGTGTTTCCTTAGATTTCATGTGCTTATTTTTGTGGAGGATACAAAAAATGTAGAAGGCACATCCCCTGAGCTAAGGGAATCTATTATCTACTTGGGAAAATAAAATATACAATGGAAAATACTGAAGAATAACATGAGGTAATAGGGGTTTAAGAACATGATAGCAATATTTAACTTATAGCTGCTAAAAGAAAGATGGCTGCTCACAGGGGCATCATATGGACTTCTTGGAAGAGGCAGGATTTAAGGATAGATTTTATGTGAAGCATTTGGATTGATGAAAAGGAAAGGAAGTAACATTTGAATGTCAGGATCAGAAAATAAATCAAAGGGGGAAAAAAAAAGAGAGAGGCAAACCAAGAAACAGATGCTTACCTATAGAGAACAAACCCATGATTACCAGAGGGGAGGAGGGAGGAAGGATGGGTGAAATAGGTGATGGGGATTAAGGAGTGTACTTGTCATGATGAGCACAGGGTGATGTATTTAAGGTTGAATCACCCTATTGTATACCCGAAACTAATATTACACTGTGAAGTAACTGGAATTTAAATAGAAACTTTAAAAAAGGAAATAAAGAATTTACAACCAAATAAAGAAAGATGAAAACATGCCCCAAACAGGACATTATATTGACAATCAGCAGATCAGTAGTCAATTCATGACCACATGTTGAGTGTATTATGTGCCCAGCTCATTGCTAGCAACAGTGGAGAAATATAGGAACAATTTGTGCATTTAAGAGGTTCAGTTTCTTGTGTAAGAGATGAGAATGATCTGCGAAGATATTTTGTGTCATCTTACAATATAATATAAACTTGGGCTGTATGTTAATTTGTGTGGCACAACCCTACATTTTTTTTTTAAATTAATTTATTTTTTATTATGTTATGTTAGTCACCATATAGTACATCATTAGTTTTTGATGTAGTGTTCCATGATTCGTTGTTTGCATATAACACCCAGTGCTCCATGCAATATGTGCCCTACTTAATACCCATCATTTAAAAGAGTTTAGGAGATGGAGAAAGAATCAGAGTAGGAGCCAATGGCTTTAGAAAGGAAATGTGATGACCTGAGCTTTGAAAGATGGCTAGCGTTTGAATAGCAGTGAGGACATTTCCTGAAATTAGGTAAATTCGTTATTTTGCAGCTCTTCTTAAGAGAGATTGCATATATGGTATATCTGAATTCAATTCTGTTTGAATAGATGACTTCTTTTTGACAAGCTGATGCCAAGTTTGTGTGTCCTGTGGTAATTGTGTTTGTCTTTTATTTTCCTTCTAATCATAACAGATGATGCTAATTGCCTGTTTGACCCTTGTGACAAGGGTATTTCTAAAATGTAAGGCTTACTTATATTGTTGAGCTCAGCATGAGAGAAATCATTGACTATAATAAACATTGGGTCCTTTTTCTAATATGTAAGTATTAAAACTTTTTAAGTAAAAAAAAAACTTGTTTAGGATAATTTATTTTACTATTATCTATTATTATTAATATTATTATTGTCATCATCATCATCATTATAACCTTAAAAATGTGTTTTCTGAGCTGAGACAGGAGGGGATTTGGGGCTCTAAATACTCTTTAAATAGATATTCAGTTGGCCCTTTTGTTTTTATCTCTACTTTCACACCCATTTTCAGAAATACTACCAATTCTTAAATGTTTGGGGTCTTCTCCAGGATAACTAGGCTTCTTCTCATCTAATTCTTGTAGATAATAACAATTTTCCTAGGAATTCTTTTTTTTTAGAAGATTTTATTTATTTATTTGAGAGAGTGAGACAGAGATAGCAAGAGAGAGCATGAGCGGGGAGGAGAGGGAGAAGCAGGCTCCCTGCTGAGCAGGGAGCCCAACACAGGGCTCAATCCCAGGACCCTAGGATTATGACTTGAGCTGAAGGCAGACGCCTAACTGACTGAGCCAACCAAGGGCCCCAGAACTCATCTTTTATATGCAAAGCAAGCAATCCCAAGTCTATAGCTCCATCCACCTTCTTATCAAATGCTCACACACCAAGACCAATATTTGCCCTGCCCTAAATCAACCCAGAGCCTCTGAGGAAGTAGTTAAGGTGAAATGAAGCCACAAGGTAGAGACCTGATCGAATAGAATTTGTGTCCTTGTAAGAAGACACCCCAGAGTGTTTGATCCCTCTCTCTCCATGCACAAGAATGAAGGAAGCCATGTGAGAACATGGAAGGCAGTTGTCTGCAAGCCGGGAAGAAAGCTCTTATCAGGAACTGTATTGGCTGATACCTTCGCAGCCTCCATAATTGTGAGAAATAAATTCCTAATCTTTAAGCTAAAAAACGTGTTTTCAGTAAAATTTGACTGTAAGATTTAGGCAATGTGAGCAGAAATTAATGAATATTTTCAACAAAATCTAAAAAAACAAATGCGTTTATTCAATTTCAAAAGCATGGAATACCTATTTGTGTTTATAGTACCCCAGGAGATGCTGTCTGAGAGAAAGTGGGATTGGGGTCACTGAAATCATAGATGATAAAGTTATTGATAAAGTTATTGACTAAGCTAACATTCCATTCCTAAGAAATTCTCAGATCCTCGGAAGTGTTTGGTCTTCTAGCACAAGGCAGTGAAAAAAAGAAATACATTACATTTGGATACCCTGTAACACATCCTGAGGCACCTCTGATTTCATTCATTCTAGGGCAAAATGAACATATTTCATGACGAGGGTTAAAATTGCTTGTGCTAGGTTGAAAATTATGGAACGAAATCGTAACCTTCCCCTCCAACTCGAGGTAGAGCTGGAGCAGGGGCCAGGGTGGTGGGATGGCTGGGTTTATGAGTGATGGTGAAAGGCTGTTTCTCTCCCTTCATCACCGCTTGATTGGCTAGGAGTGCTGGACAATGACTGAATTTCTTTCTGAATCAGCGACCTCAACTTGGAAAGTGCTATGATCCTTTGTTCTCCCAGCTGTTGGCAAACTGTTAAATATTATGGGGCATTGATAAAATGTTATATAAATAACCATAACATTACTTTAGATAACAGTCAGTTACAAAGCATCCAAGAGACCTTCGTATTCTGTTTATAGATATATTTAGGATCCATAATTGAAAAAATGTGGACTTTGGGATTGGAAAGATCAGGAGCCAAATTCCCAATCCACCACTTTTGATCTTGAGTTAGTGGTTTGGCCTCTCTTAGCTGAAACTTTTGGATCATTAATTGCTATTAATAAGCCTGATCTCATACGCTTGTTTAGAGAATTATATCAGATAACCAGTGTGATAGTCCATCTACCTTGGTGAATGCTCAGTAATTATTAGTTCCTTTCCCTTACTCAACAAAGTATAGGTCATCAAAAATTGGGATTGTCAGCAGAAACCAGAGGTTACTGCCAACAAAATCTAGCCTAAGAATCTTATATAATAAGAATGACATATGAAAGAGATTGTATTTAACTACTTTTGCTGCTCATTTTGATAAATCACACACTTCCACCAAAACCTTTCGATACTTCAGTGAAAGGTTAAATGTTGTAATTAAATGGGAGGAGTTGTACTTTTAGAATTAAGCATGGGTAAAGCTTGTAAGAGCACAGATGGATGAGTGTTAGGAAGCCTATTTGCTAAGTGGCTCACTATGTGAGCTTTGGGGAGATGACTCTTCCATAATTTTAAACAGTTTGTGATTTCCCCTTCAAAGCAGGATCTTCAAGGGGAACTGAATATAACCTCTGTCTAATTCTACTCGGTATTTCATTTCTCTTTTGTTTGCAAGGTATTAATTATTAAATGTGGTTCATATTGATAATTATACTGCATCTTATTTATTAATGACTCACTATTAAGCTTAAACTTAATATCTCCAGAGGTTCTCAGGTCTCTATTTTTGCAGGTCATTGCTCTTTTTCTCTTTGCAGGATTGAGTGCTGAGAAGGTTTCAAGCTTGGGGCTTAAGGTAAATGGGTCTTGATGGTGTGATTACCCACGACACAGTTCATTACCACTAATGGAGTCACCCATGCAGCCAAAGAGAGAAAGGAGGGCCTGCAAAATAGTGAACTAATAGGCAATAAATTATTACACCAGGGGAAGGCAATCATACGTAAGGGCAGTAAGTGACCAGAGCCCAATAGAAGGGTACATACTCTTTATTTTGCTTGAAACATGTGTCTCCTTTAGGTTCTTTTTCAGAAGGACAGACCTCATTTTCAAACCAAAAAAGTTGTTTTCATTTCTTCTTTTGATCAGTGTAGATATGGCAAGAGATACAAAATAATCAAGGCAAAAATTGAATTTACTCCTCATAATGCTGTTTCCTATTGTCCTCATTTCCTTGTCGGTTTCTTCCAAGTTGAAAATTATACTTGATTCCTTACATTCAAGATTTCAGTGACACAGATTGAAAATTTACATTGTGAGGGGATAAGAATTCACTGGCTTCTCCCACATGGGGAAAAATATATCCTAACTTGCATACGTTCTTAATATGGGTTTGAGAGAGAAATTTAATTATCAACAACAAAACCCCATAAACTACAATGTCTGTGAGACCTTGGTCTCTGTCATTCAGGAATCTCTCCCTCAGAGTACTCGGAGCCCCATTCCCTTGAGCAGACAAGTTTTCTGCCCCCAGATCCTGAGAGCTCTCTAGCAATTGTCTTCCCTGCCAGAGCTACCCTCTTTTGGACTCTAGTCCCAACAACTCCAAAGTAACCCCTTCTTGATTTTTACCTCAAGTAACAAAAAATTCTTAATGAACCTCTTCTGATTCATAAAAAAGAGAGCTTCCCTGTTGCTCCAGAGCTCAGCTGAGATGCCGAAGCCCCTATCCATCCCTGAAATTAGAAAAACCAGTATCTTTCATCCAGGTAATTACATTTTCCAGCTTCTCACTTATGCTCAGCCAAGAGTCATCCTCACTCGTTCAAGGCAAACCACCATCCATGATGGTTCCAGTTTGAATATCTTGGGCTATATACATATCACTTTGTTGTTGTTGGGGGGTGGTAAATGGCTTGGTCAGGAATGGGACTATGTATGTCCTTTTGCATTTTTGTTTAATACTTTGAATATATATATTTTAGAACTTTTTATTTTAAAATGGTTTTAGAGTTACAGAAAAGTTGTAAAAATGTACAGGAAGTTCCTATTTATCCCTTCCCCAGTTTTCCCTATTAATATTTTACATTACTGTGGTACATTTGTCACAACTAAAGGGCCAAAATTAATATATTATTAACTTTACTCCACACTTTATTTGAATTTGACTAATTTTTCCCAATGTTTGTTTTCTATTTCAGATGCACTTTATATTTAGTTGTCATGCCTCCCTAGCTTTCTGTGACAGTTTCTCTGACTTCTCTGTTTGTGAGGACCTAGACATCTTTGAGGAGTACTTTTCAGATATTCTGTATACTGTCTATCAATTTAGATTTGTCTAAAGTTTGCCTTATGATTAGCCTAGGGTTATATGTTCTTGGAGGAGGACCGCAGAGGTGAAGCAGCATTCTCATCACGTCATATCAAGTATACATGCCATCAGCATGACTTATTGATGGTTTCACCTTGATCATCTCGCTAGGAAAGTGTTGCCAGGTTTCTCCCCTGTAAGGTTACTCTTCCTCCTCTCTGCCTTTTCCATACTCTTTGGAAGAAAGTAAGTGTAGCCCATATTCAAGTTTAGGGACTTAAGCTCTACATAAATTATTCTGAATTCTTCTGTAAGAAAGATTTTTCACTCCCCCCACAATTTATTTATTTGCTCAGTAATTTATTTTTATCAACATCATTATGTTTTATTCACCCTTGAGTGCCTAAGCAACGTCTGCATGTAGTGACAGCTCAATTAATAAATCTTTTCCCCCCCTTTTTTTTTCAAGTTTTTATTTAAATTCCAGCTAGGTAACAGACAGTGCAATATTTGTTTCAGGTGTACGATTTAGTGATTCATCACTTACATACGATACCCAGTGCTCATCACAGCAACACAGGTTTGGAAGGAACCCAAATGTTCTCTGACAACTTCAACATTAAATCAATGCAAAAATTCTAGTCCCTCTGGTTTTTTTGGTTTTTTGTTTTGTTTTTTTTTACATCTATAAAAATGGGAAAGAAAAGTTTACCCTGTGGAACTGTAAGATAGTGGTTAATGCGAGTACAGGTCCTGAAACAGAAAGTGTTCTGGTAACAGTGGTTAATCTTAGCTTCTAGAAATGTTTATTATCCCCTTCAGAAGTTAGTCTATGAGAACAAAATTCTCAAACATCATTGTGGGCTACATATATAATTCAGATGCTTCTCCTTTTAAGAAACTGGGAATCAAACTATAGATTGATGTTCAATTTATACTTGTAAAATACTTACATTTTTCTCTAATGGAAAAACAAATTCACTATTTATAAGGTTCTGTTGATTTAATTTTTCTACCTTGTAAAGACTTGACCCATAGAATTTTTTGTTGTTGTTCTCCTATAGTTTGAATACTAAAAAGGGTAAAATTGTAAATAGCTTTCTTTTGGTGATATTAAAAAACCTTTTCCTCCTTATAGTAGAATAATAAAATTATAAAGATTCAATAAAAGGGTTGTGCAGAAATAGTATTTACTGTGTTTAAACACAAGGTTTTTTGTTTGCAGGAATTCTAGTTGTAGTTTTGCAATAAATTAATGCTGAAGCTATCAGAGAATATTTGGGTTCCTTCTGACCCTGTGGTTTTTTTCATTTATTGAGGATTTATTAATTAAGCTACCACTACATGTGGGCATTGCTTTAGGTGCTCAGGATATAGCGGTGAATAAAACAGATACCGATTCCTGCTCGAATGACAATAAATAGACAACAAAAATGTTAAAAACTTGTATATCCTATATTAGGTGATGGTAAGAGCTATGGAGGAAGGCTAAGAGAAACAAGAAATGTTGTGTAGGCTTGAAGGCAGTGAGGGACTGAGACATCCCGAACCCAGGGAGAAAAGCATTCCACATAGAAGAAGTAGCAAATGCAAAGGCTCTGAGACGGAAGAGAAAAGGAAGTATTTCAGGAACAGCCAGAAAGCTAGTATACGTGAGATGAGAGCAGACCTTTGGCTATGGGTATTTAGTATTCACGGCCAAACTAAGACAGAGTTAAATTTAAAAACTCATGGTTTAAAAATAAGTCAGAGTTAAAGAGAAAACTGAAGTACGGATAGGTCATCCAGTACCTTTAACCTTCAAGACCTTTACTTATTCTGTAAATATGCCTCCTTTCCTAACAGAATAGGTATACTAGAATATTGGAGTTCCCTCTGAGAGGGCATTCTCATTGCCTTTGCTTAGGAATGAGATTTTGCTTGGTGTTGCTACTAAGATTTGATTACAGCCTTTAAGCTTTATGAAGGGTTTATAAGGGCTTTTTCTTCCGTATATTTTATTTATGTGGTATCATTGGCCACAGCCTTCTTCCAATATGGTGGACAGATTGCCTTACTTTAATCAGATTAACTGAGACCAGGTCAATTCTCAATATCAGAAACAATTTTATGAATACTAATATGCTCCCAAGAAATATATTCTTCAATATTTATGAAAATAATAAAAAAACCTGATGGTCATGACTCTTGCTTGGAGTAAATTTAATGCTTTAAGTATTTTGGTTTAAAAAAAACTTTAAATTTTTTTCTCAAACTATTCACATATGACAAGTATAAGCATCTTAGGTAAAATCAGATATGTTATCCTTTATCCCCAATTCAGGGTTCACAGAAGCCTGTGTTTTCATTGGAACAGGCAGTCAGATTTCAACTGTGAGGGAATATTGTTTTGTACTTTGTGGAATCTACAGGGAGACAATGTTTAGATGGGTTATGCCTGCTGGGAGCCCTACTGTCTTCCCTGTGGATTTCAGACACCCAGAGGGGAGCCTGCTTTGTGGATAATAATCACCCTGTTTGGATTGGAACAGTATGGCCCATGTCAGTGTGTGTGTGTGTGTGTGTGTGTGTAATTGAATTTTAATTTAGGTCAATAGCTTTTGTTGGCTTTAGGGTAAGACGACTTCTTATGTCTTTGGAAATATTGATAATCAAATATTTTAAAATGACATTGCATTGCTGAGGCTAGGTCAGAACTAGGTCAATTTGTTTTTTATCTAAAATATTGTTTTAAAAGATAATTCTGTCTCATCAATAGAGTTTCTTATGTTTTTCAGATAATTTCTAAAAATGGAAACATAAAAAGTTAATAAATTTTGAAAAAGAGAAACAGTTGTCCTAAAGTAAATATTTTTCAGTAAAAGAGATAGTTTTTACCTTTTCCTAAAATGCAAACATTCTAGGATAGCATGTTTTTGCATGTGCTTTGCAGGCAAATTGGGTCTCTGGGGGAACAAAAAGCTCTGATTTGTAGCATTTACTGATTTCCATGTTGGAGATGCTTCCACTATGGCCAATTTCAAGCTACCAACAATTTAACAACTGGCTCACAAAATTCTGAAAATTTCGCAGTCAGCTTTAGGGAGTCCATAAGAGTAGGTTCCAGCACACCCATAAACTACTTGTTCTTTTCTCTGGAAAGATGAATATGGGACCTACGTTGGTTAATTTTAGAGCTGTTCAAATTTTCTTCTTTCAACTTATTTTTATTACTCTTCTGGTTTTGGTCAGTTTTTGTTAATTTAGGAGGGAAGGGAAATATTCTTCTGCCTGTATGGGAACTGAATGAAGTAATGAAGCAGTTGTGACCTTTGGATTGTCCAACAACTTGTTACATTAATTGCCATTTGTCTAAGGGCACAGATGATATCATCTTGATATTTCCCCTAGTTCTTCTCTTGACTTCCAAGAAATTTCCTCTTTCACTAGGCTGAGACTCATAGCATTAATAGAGGACAGTTTCAATTAAACAGAAAAAACAAACATTAACCAAATTTGGAACTCAGATGCAGTATGTTAATCCTAATATGCCATCATTTGCAAAAAGTATCTTTGACTTATTAATACTTCTTGTGGGAAATAAACTACATTAAACATACCTATCATTTATAAAATGTATTCTCCTTAGAAAGGGGTGTGTGTGTGTGTGTGTGTGTGTGTGTGAAAGAGAGAGAGAGAGAATTAAGAGTGTATATCTTGGAATTAAGGAAATGTGGGTGGTAATGTTATATGAATACTTCTAAAAGCTTTGGTGTGGTGTGAATAGAACTATCCAAGGACTACTTTCATTGAAACTCTTATGTCACAACATTTGTGGGTAATGTGTGGACTCCAAACTTTTCTGCTATCTCCCATCATAAAATGAGCTTTGGAACAATTTTCCTGTTCTTACCTGTCTTTAAAAATGTCTTGTACTCTTTTGATTTAAATCGCTAAACAAAGCGGATGCTCTAACTTAGAAGCTCATGAAAGCTCTGACACCACCTTGATTGTACTATCATCTGAACCAGAACCACACAATTATATGCCAAGAATTGGCATTATTACTTTTAAGGTAAGAACAACAGATGAAGAATTTACACTGGAAAATCTGTATCCCCTCCCTCTTTTTTATAGTAATTGGATTTTTGTGTGATATGTTTTAAATTCCAAGATTTTTTCTACCTCTCTGTCTCTATCTTTATTTTTTAATATCTATCTCTCTATCTCTATTGATTGAACAATTAATCAATTGATCTATTATAGTATTTAAGGTAAATGAAAAAAACAGAATTATAAATTGAAAGTCCAAAGCATAGAAACAATATTGTTGTTCTTTTCTGGGGGGAGGTTCCTTTTTTTTAAATTTAAATTCAATTAACATATAGTGTATGATTAGTTTCAGAGGTAGAGTTCAGTGATTCATCAATTGCATAGAACACCCAGTGCTCATTACATCACCTGCCCTCCTTCATGCCCATCACCCAGTTACCCCATCCCCCCCCCCCTTGCCTCCACAAACCCTCAGTTTCTTTTCAGTGCTTAAGACTCTCTTATGGTTTGTCTCACTCTCTGATTTCATTGTTTTATTCTTCCCAGGTTTGTTTTTTACTAACCAGAATCATGCTGTATGTATTGTTCTTTGATGTGCTTGTTGGAGATGTTCTCAGCCTAGAATACTCCTTTTAACCATTCTATATTCCATAGATATAGCGTTACTGTTTGGGTTGCTTCATTCTGCTGTATAATTATGCCCACTTTTGTGCACATACTTGAGCACAGGGGCTGGAATTTGAAGGGAATAGTGCCAGTTTGAGCCCCTGGCAATCTGAGGTGAAGGCGTGTTGACTTGGCATTGAGCAGGTGGCAGGCTGTGCATGCTGACTTGGGCAGGAGGGGGGCTGGACTGGGAATTTGGGACCCATGGACCGATGGCATCATGTGTGACAGGGACATGGCTGGTCTTGCTTTTAACTTTTGTTTTTCTGGGAAACTCTCTCCTTCTATTCTAAATGAAAGGCTTGCTGGATAAAGTATTCTTGGCTGTAGATTTTTTCTTCTTAGCAGTTGGAATTGATCATGCCGCTGCCTTCTGGCCTGCAGAGTTTCTGCTGAAAGACCTACTGATAGCTGTATGGGGCTTCCCTTGTATGTCACTGCTTTCCTTTCTCTTGCTGCTTTTAAAATTCTCTATCACTACTTTTGGTCATCTTATTTACCTGATGTCTTGGTGCAGACCTCTTTGGGTTGGTTTTGTTGGGGCCTCTCTGTGCCTTCTGGATCTGGATTTCTCTTTCCTTCCCCAGATTCAGGAAGTTTTTAGCTATTATTTCTTCAGACAAATCTTCTGCCCCCTTTTCTTGCTCTTCTCCTTCTGGGTTTCCTATCATGCGACTGTTATACTTGACAGTGTCGTCACTGAGTTCCCTGGGTCTCTTCTCATTTTGCATATTTTTTTCCCCTCTCATCTGCTCAGCTTGATTACTTTCCATTACTCGGTCCTCTAGGTGGCTGATCCATTCTTCTACTTCCTCTTGTTTGCTATTTATTCCAGGAGGTCTTTTGTTGGGGTTAATGTAGAGCATGAAATCAGCCATAATACCTGGCTTGCTAAAATGTAACACGGAGGCCGCTGAGGGCAAGGGAAGGTTTCAGAGAAGGGCGTGGACCTTTGGAATGCCGGGGCCCGTGTGACCACTCTACCGTTGGAATGCCGAGGGGAGTTGCCTTCCCCGAAGCTTTCTCAGTCCAAACAGGCACCCTGTGATCTAAGAGATGTGTGCGTTGTCCTTTAGGCTATGTGTAGCAGAACACGCAGATTAGCATATTGTATCTTTCCCATAGACAGATCCTCCCAGTTTCAGTCAGACCCCTTTTCACACATTACGTGCTTGAGACACAGTGATAAGGATTTGTGGTTATCCTGAAGGACCAATAAAAGCAGGAGCAAAGAAGAGCAAAGACCCCCTTGCCTTCTCTTCTCTTTCACAGTAAAGTTTGGAGTAATCTTTCATCCGTTGGTGCAGGGATTCCCGGCAAGTGGTGACCCTGATGTGATCCTCTTGCAACGGACACCGTACAGACCGCCCCCCCCCACCCCAAAACGAAAAGTCTGCACACAGTAAGTTGGCATTGGCTCACGGCTGAGTTTGGGGAAGTTTCAGGCTTGGGTGTTTTTACAGAATTAAAAGTTCTCTAAGAACTGCAGATAGGGGGCAAAGCCTCTCTCTCAAACAGAGACAATATGTTAAGGTTTTAAAGCAATTTTTTTTTTTTTAAAGATTTTATTTATTTATTTGACAGAGAGAGACACAGCGAGAGAGGGAACACAAGCAGGGGGAGTGGGAGAGGGAGAAGCAGGCTCCCTGCAGAGCAGGGAGCCTGATGCGGACTCGATCCCAGGACCCTGGGATCATGACCTGAGCCGAAGGCAGTCGCTTAACCAACTGAGCCACCCAGGCGCCCGGTTTTAAAGCAACTTTTACAGGCTAACAGTGCTACTATAAATGAGAAACGCTCCTTAAGGTGAGTGGGGCTTCTGTAACGGAGGACCAACTTCACGGTTTGTTAGAGGTCGTTATTGAACAGAACCCGTGGTTCCCTGACTGAGGAACTTTAGATTTACAAGTATGGGAAAGAATTGGAAAGAACTTGAAATGTTGCCATAAACAAGGTAAAAAGATGTCCCTTGCTTCACTTACTATGTGGGGTCTAGTCAGGTCTGCCCTGGCCCCTTTACATACTGATGACGCCTCAAACATCTTTAAAGAAAAAGAAGGGGAACCTATGACTCCTTCAGCTCCCCAGATTAGCTCTTTAACTCCTCAAGTTAGATCCAACAAAGGGGAAGAACTCCCTCCTCCACCCCCCGACTAGGAACTTCCACCACCTTCTCCCCCTTTCACCCCTCACTTAGTCAGTCGATCCTTACTGGGGGCTACAACTGGCAAGCAATACTTAGAGGGGACCGTTTCCTAGGGAAGTTGGCTGTAAAGACTATATGTGTTGGAATGTTGCTTAGACCATGATAGATTTCTATCTTTACTGTTTTCCGTCAATGTCCTCTACTAACTGCTTAATCTACAAACTTGGAAAATGTCCCCATGTAAAACTTCTAGTGTTTTTCCGTGGGTTAAAAATGGCATGACCTTCAAAGCAAGATAAAATAAGGCATGACCTTCACAGCACAACCTTCAAGGCACACCGGCACCGATCGTAGTCTAGAATGCAATGGGGACACAGAGAGGAGGGCAGGCCTCCCTCCTGCAAGAACCTATATCAGTGGTGGTGGTCATAGCGATTTTGGTCGGGGGTCGCTTTGACACGAGGAATCTCTGACATCCTCGTGGGGTGCCACCCAGAAGTCAGGGGGATTTTCTAGGTAATGAACCTTCTCTTTTGTTCAGTTTCCAAGGACTCGCCCTTGGGGTGCCTTTTAACCCACTGGAAACAATCCAGATTGCAAAATTTAGGAAAGGATTGATCTCCTGTAACACTGCATGGCCTCAGTGGGATCTATCAGTTAGATCTCTTCAGTAGGAAAAGGCAAATGGACCTAGGGTACCTTCATTGCTCGTACCTAGGCCTTCATTGCTCTATACCAGCACCCAAATGGCCTCTTGAAGAACATATTTGGCTAGTGAACTCCCTCCTGACATATTGGATGATAATTATCTAAATAGGTCTCCTCTGAGTAAACCCAGGTTACTGGAGGAAACACAGGCCATCCCAGACAAAGGGGACTCTTGTCTCTCTCACTGTTCTTAATAGATGTGGGAGCTTCTCCCTTACTCATTTCCCAGGTTAATAGCTATAATTGGAGCCAACTGTGGTTATTCTGCCTCGGGACAGGGACTAAGGAGTATTCCCAAGCAGCTGCCAAAACTCCCTTTGTTTCTGTCTTCTCTGGCCTGACATAAGAGTACCTATTCCTCCTTGTTGGCGGGAAAACACCTCTGTTTTCCTCTGTTGGAGCTCATGAACTCTAGAACTGGGAACCCTTTCTCTGCCTTTTGGCAACACTTTGCCTCTTCTGTTTTCCCCTCCTCCTTCTCTTTCTGCACCACTTTGGGTGTGGCCTGCATAACTGGCTTCTAGACCATTCTCAGTGCCTCAGGAACCATGGTTTCTCCTACCCCCACCATCCCAAGGAGCAAGAAGAGCACCCCCTGGACCTAACACCACCCACTCTAGAATTCCCCACCAGTGTCTCAGGTAAAAATTGACAATGGGGAGGATCCAGGTAGAACATAATTAGGTACTTAAACTACGTTAAGTTTGTCAGTTTAAGATAGACATGTCAGGTTATCAGCATTAAACGTAAAACTTTTATTCTGTCGAGGCTTACTAAAGGTCAAATAAGCTCATGTTATCTCTGTTGCAGTTTGTTAGCAAAAAAGATGATTCAAAAATTTGCCATGTAAAGAATTCTGGTGTAACAGTTTACAGTTGGTTACTACTTAGTCTTCACTGGAGACTAAGATTTCTAAGAGCGCAAAATTCGGCAACTCAGTGTGTAGGAAAGTAGGAGATATGTAAGAGAGATATAAGGAATGGAAATACATTTTTGTTGAAGGTAAAAGAAGGTAATTTTGTCCTAAATGAGATTGGATGTTTGGAGAGAAATGCTTGGGACAAAATCTGAATGCTAAAGAAAATTGTAAAAAGTTTGTGAAGGAATCTTTGGAAAGGAATTTTAGTTGTGGTCAGGACAGACTAAGATTAAAATGAAGAGATTTTAAAGGTATAGTAGTATAAGATTGAAATTCTCTCTCTATTCAGAAGACAAAAGTTTTCTTGAATCATTGGTCTGCTCTTGATAAGAAAATGTAAACAAAGGTTTTTTTCTCTTTGCCTGTCCAGAAAACCAGTTTCTATGTTTTGCCTCTATCAAGTCTTTGACGATCCCTAATCCTATTTACGCATGTGCTTGAAACCTTTCTAAGGTTTTAACAAACGTCCCCAAGATTTAAATCATGAACAAAGTCTCATTGACTAATTAGGCTTGTTTGTTTGGTATGTTACCTTCTGGTATAAGGTCATCAACACTCGATATTCTGGCTATAAAGAATTCTCAGATCATTAACAATGTCCAATTCTGAGTTGTTGTCATTTATAATTGTTCTTATTCTCTTACAAAATGAGGTTCATCTTCAAGGAAGTTCATATAAAGGACTTAGGACAAATACAGGTTTTTGATATCTTTAAAAATCCAAAAAACTGAAATGGGTAAAAACTCCCAGAACTAAAACTGCATTCAAATTAAACAAGAATTAGTAACATGGGACTAAATGAACTAAAAGATTATTACAGTTTTGTGACTCTTATTTAAAACATTGCTGATTCTCCAATGTTTGCTCTTCCAGATCAAGGAAACTTTCTCTTAAGATACCAACGACTTACAAAAATGTGATAAAATATTCATTTGTAAACAAAACATTTATGTAAAGCAGTACTTGGGGCCCCTCAGTATTTGGTCTGGCGTACTAAATATGATTTATGTGAACAATAAGCTGCTCAGTCCCTTAGCAGGAGTTCCTATAGTGGCTAATATACTTCAGGGGAGAGGTCCATATGTAGATGTAGGATGACAACTTCTTATGGACCCTCAAGTCTTTGAACAATGCTCTCCTTGTGCAAAATGAGCTTGGGAATGGATCCCTGATCAGGACACTCCTCAAGGTTCTTTTGTCTCTTAAGCAGGGCCCCCAAGAACCCTTTATCAAATTTCTCAATAAATTACAGCAAGCTATTCAGAAACAAATCAGTCATAATCAGACTATTACTGAGAGAGCACATTCTCCCCTTAAATGCATGATACAGAAACAAAAAGGGGGAGATACGGGTCCCATAGCACAATTACAGAAAGCATTGCTTACTCTAAATCTTCTTAATTTAAGTTTTGATTTTGAAACTCCAGCCAAAGAAAAACATTTTAAACCTCATTCCCCGTCAAAAACACAAGCCCAAGTACTCTGAAAGGACCCAAACATAGGTATTTGGCAGGGACCAGTAGAACTCGTAACATGGCAACGAGGTTATGCTTGGGTTTCCACTAAGGACTGACCAGTGTGCATCCCTGCTAGGAATGTTAAACATTACCATGGCCTAGCATGTCCAGAATCCAGTCCCTCAGATGAGTCACCTGAATCTAGAAGAAACACAGCCGCCCATCATGCGCCTCCCCAGGACCCACAAGGCCAAATTCATGACCTGGGGAGACCTTAAGAAGACAACCCAGAAAGCCGAGGAGATTCGACAACAGACCGGTAAACCGGTTCTTGGCCATGGTACCTGTGCCTATCACCGGATCTACCATGGTATGTATTCTTTTTTTTTTTTTTTTAAAGATTTATTTATTTATTTGAGAGAGCGAGAATGAGAGAGAGAGAGAGTACATGAGAGGGGGGAGGGTTAGAGGGAGAAGCAGGCTCCTCGCCGAGCAGGGAGCCTGATGCGGGACTCGATCCAGGGGCTCCAGGATCATGACCTGAGCCGAACGCAGTCACTCAACCAACTGAGCCACCCAGGCACCCCCATGGTATGTATTCTTGTCCTGCTGCTGCTGCTTAGGTGCTTTGCGTCCTTTTATTGGGCCTGTGTTGTAAATCCCCCCTCTGGAAACCTGTTACTTGGGTGGATGCCCCTTTTCCTATTTTCAACAATGCTACTGTCCCTGTTAATCTTGATTACCAGAGGTTGGGAAGAACCCAAATCCATGAGCACTCTGAATCAGGCATTATCTGACATCAGACGCCCCAAGTGCTTCTCGGGGTCTACTTGTTGCCAGCATTACCGGCTCTCTCAATTATTACTGCCACTAGCATGGCCAGTGCCTCTCTTTCTCCCTTGGTTCAAACTGCTGCCTTTGTGGATCAGCTGGCTGTTAATATACCACAAGGGAATTTCAACTTCAACAAACTATCGATCAAAAAATATTAGGACGTCTTCAACTAATGGAAGCTGCTATTGAATATCTTGAGGAAAAACAAGAAGCCTTAGCCTACTGGCAAGTCCTCTAATGTGCCTGGGCTCACAGATCCATCTGTGTTACCCCCATGCCCTGGAACCAGACCATACATGATTGGGAAAAGATAAAGAAACAAATGCATGGATCACTCCATGATAATTTAACTTTTGAAGTTCAGCAGCTAAAGAATCAGATCCTCGCCTCATTGATGGCAGTGGAGAATCATAAGCTTCATACAGAAGCTTGGCGATCTCTTTTCCAACAATCTGCAGTGGCTTAACCCAGCCACATGGTTCTCTTCCACAAAATGGGGATTCTTAGGAGTTGCTATTGTAATAATAATTACTGTTTTTCTTCTCACGATAGTCTGCAAAATTGGAATAAATGCCCGATCCACTGCCGGAGATGTGAAGCATATCTACACAGCACAACGATCTCAAGAGTTACTTGCTGCCGCTTTAAAGAAACAAAAAGGGGGAGATGTTGGTTAATGTAGAGCATGAAATCATCCATAATACCTGGCTTGCTAAAATGTAACACGGAGGCCACTGAGGGCAAGGGAGGGTTTTGGAGAAGGGCGTGGGCCTTTGGAATGCCGGGCCGTGTGACCACTCTGCCGTTGGAATGCCGAGGGGAGTTGCCCTCCCCGAAGCTCTCTTAGCCCAAACAGCAGCCCTGTGATCTAAGAGATGTGTGCATTGTCCCTTAGGCTATGTGTGGCAGAACACGCAGGTTAGCATATCGTATCTTTCCCATAAACAGATCCTCCTAGTTTCAGTCAGACCGCTTGTCACACATCACGTGCTTGAGACACAGTGATAAGGATTTGTGATTATCCTGAAGGACCAATAAAAGTGGGAGCAAAGAAGAGCAAAGGGTCTTCGTCTCTTGAGCATTGACCCCCTTGCCTTCTCTTCTCTTGCACGGCAAAGTTTGGAGTCATCTTTCATCCGTTGGTACAGGGATTGCTGGCCATTCCTGGCAGTCTATTTTTATTTCCATTTAGTGAGTCCAGTAATTCTAATTGGTTCTTTTTTTATGTCTCCTATCTCTTGGTGGAGGGTCTCATGGAGGTTCTACACTCTTTTCTCAAGTCCAGTGAGTATCTTTATGAGCATTACTTTAAATTCTCTATCAGACATATTATCTCCATTTCGCTGGTCTCCTGCTCTGAATTTGTTCCACTCTCATTTGGGACATATTCCTCTGTTTCCTTATTCTGTCTATTGCTGTCTCTGTTTCTGTGTGTTAGCAAAGTCAGCTATGTCTCCCGCACTTGAAAGTAGTGGCTTTATGAAGAAGAGGTCCTGCAGCGCAGTGTCTCCTTTTCACCAGAAAATGGTGCTTCAGGGAGTGTCTCCTCTGTGTGTTGCTCCAGGGGTGTGCTACCATTGTGGCAGAGCTGTGTTTGCCTTCAGTCCAGCCTGTGATGGCTCTCTGCCTGTTGTGGGCAGGGTCTGGTCCCCGTGGTGTTAGTGGGCTGGTCTGGGGCTGCCTTGGGCTTGAGTTGACTCAGACCAGGTGTTTGCCAGAGATGAAGTAGCACCAAACTGCAGGACACTTTTCCTCTGTTGTCCCCTGAGAAGCTTTTGTTGGTGGGTGAGGCCTGCAGTCACACCAGCTGCCTGTTCCCCCAGCCCACTGCTGGGGTCACAGTCAGACTGGTGTGTGGTTATCTTCCCCTCTCCTGGGAGCACTCGCTTTGGAGTGGTGTTGACCCTTGCCTGGGCTGTGGGCACACTGCCAGGCTTGTGACACCACTTTGATGGGATCTTGCCGAGAGCAATCGGAGAGGGGGGATCTGCTGCTCGGTGGCCTCTTGTCTATGCCGGGCTGCGGAGAGTCTGTTCTGCCCATTTTTGGGCTGCTTTCTGAGTTATGCCGATGTGGGTGCTCTCTAGGTGGCTATGCGGCAAGAGGTGAGCCCAGGGTCCTCCTACTCTGCCATCTTCCCAGCAGCCTCTAACAGTATTCTCTTATACATGCTGCTGTTACTAATAGCTTGTCCATAAGAGACAGTTTTTTACTTTTTTTTTTTTTTTTTTTTTTTGCTACTGATTTTTTTCTTAGCTGAGAGCCTTATTTGGCCATTCTCTAAGTCTTCCATTTATCGGGTGGGATGAGGAGTATATTAGATATATATAGTACTCGCATAGTGAGGATTTATTTAAAGGAAAACAAGGTGAAATTAGATTAAACTATTTTTATTGATAAATTGCCATTTATGAAGGCAAGGGATAGATATTACATGGTGAACACATTACTAATTAATTCAGTATGCATGCCAGACCTGGGGTTAGAAAGATCCATAGGAGGAGAAACTTTCCTCTAAGATCTTAATGTGTTGTGGGAAATGTACTAAAAATATAGATTTCAGAGCTCTACTCAGACCAAGAATATCAGAATCTCCAGAGGGTGAACCTGAGAATATCTTTTCAATAAGCCCACACATTTTTTTTAGTGATTTTATTGTAGAGTCATGTTTAGAAATCTCTGGCGCATACCATATATGATCCACAGAATAAGTCAAATTAGCATTAGGGATATCTATCTTCTCTTTATCCAAAAGACAAATGTACTTAAAGTATTTTTTTCCCAGCTTGAGGTTTTGCCACAGAAAAAGTTCTTCCCACTCTTAATTCCATAACTATTCTGAACATCCACTCCCTGACACACTTCCCACCCTTCCCCAGTCCTAACTGTGGAGAAACTGTTTTCAGTTAGAGAAACACAACTAGACAAGAGTAATTTATTTAGCCCTCAGCCAGTTCTATATTGCTTCTTATGGTGAAACAAAGATCTTCATTTTTATTGTCTTCCTGCTGCTTCTGAAATTCTTTTTCTCCTTAATTTAATGAGCCCCTGCTCTACAATATGCTAAGTGTAGTATACGAGAAATACAAGGATGAATACATGTGCTTACATTCCACTGGGGGAGGTCAGTGTGATTTAAATAAGTACAACACCAGGCAAAAATCAGATTTGTAATAAGCTGAACGTTCCCAAGTCCCCAAGGCTTCTTGGGGGCTTTTTCTTTTATGTCTAAATAAAATAATTCAAGACCCCTGCCCACACATCATGAGGAGTTCAGTGTCATTTCCAGTGTTTCTAAGGATTTCTGCCTGCTGACACTTTTACTCTTCTAGCAGATGCCCCCTGCATCTTCAACGACCCTAACTGGGATCACTTTTGCCTGTTTCTTCCTGAATCTCAGGGCTTTTCTCTAAGTCGATATTTTTCCTTTATTCCTTAAAAGAATCACTAACATAAGGCTGTTGAGTTGGGTAACTGAAAATCTAGAAACAATGGAAGCTCATTATAGTACAAACAAGAGTCTATCTAAAATAGAATATTGGATGTTATTCCAAAATTATTTGCTTTGGTCAGACCTTCCTGGTGTATGGAAATTACTCATTAGATATTTCTTTGCCTCCCCGACTTCCCACACATTACTGGATTCACCCTCATACTAACCAAAATCCACCGTCTGTCTCTATTTCCTAAACATTAAGGAAAAGTTTCCAAATCACCAGGTAGAATCAAAAGTAGATGATAGTTATAGAAAAAATTTGCCCCTTTTAATTTCAACCTCCTCCACATCATCCTGAGAGCCAACCTGGGTATGACCAACAGGCCCAGAGATGTTTCACAAATCAGCCTTCCTTCAACATCACTTGTAACAGTAGTGACCTTCCATTTCCATTTTATTATAGAAATATAAACTAAATGCCACAGGGCTGTGTAGCTCTTAGAATGATACCTAAAACATGAGAGAGAGGGTAGGGGAAGGGGAAGGGAGGGAGAGAGAAAGAGAGCTTTTTAGTGGTTCCTATCTTTATTTACTATATTCTTAAATGCGAACATACTTCTGGCACAAAATTGTCATTTGTTATATGCTTGTAGAATGAACAGATAATTGAATGATAAAAAATGTGTCTAGTTCTTCCAGTCATTAAATGGGAATGCCAAATCATTTTTGGAGTCTAGGAGACATGGAACACCTGTGTGGGCTGAGCAAGGATATATGGTGGGGTGTGGTCATCTACTTAAGTAGGCAATTAATTTTTCAACATAATTAGTTATTTAATTGACCATTCACGTAGTATTAATGCATTTGAATTCCTAATTAATCTCCATTTTTGTTAAAGCATTTTATATCTATACCCCCAGTTCTAATTTAACAAAAACTGGCCTTGAATTTTGAAGTGTATTTGCCACTAAGTGTGAGCGTGCACGTGCACACACATGCACTCGCACACACACACACACACTCACACTTACATGAAGGACTAGGGAAATAGACAAGTAAAGTCAGCTCTGCTGACTTTTTAGAAGACTTTAAAAGAATTAAATGGATCTCATTCCACAGAATTTTATTAAACATGGATTATTAAAATTTTCAACTTCTTTTTCTAGATCAAGGGTCACCAAATTTTCTCTGTAAAGAACCAGAAAGTAAGTATTTTAGTCTCTGTAGGCCATACAGTCTCTGTCCCAACTGCTTGATGTGTAAATTAAGGGATGATGCTGTGTTCCACTAAAGCTGTACTTAACAAAAGTAGGCAGTGGGATAAATTTGCCCTATGGCCTGTAGTTTGCTAGCCCCAGCTCTAGGCCCATTTATGTGATTTATATTTGTTGTCAAATCATGAGGGCTCTTGCTTTTAACTTTGTCTTCCTCTATGCACATGTTCTTTTCTTCTGTCTTTAAATATATGGTCTTTTTATCTTGAAAACTTTTTTTGTGTTTTTTTCTTTTTTTTGTTGTTGAGAAAATGCTATTCCAACTAAGAGATCATCTTTGCCTATCTCCTTCCATATCTGAAAATTTCCTCTTCTTCCAACATGTCATTCCCTCATTGTTTGGGATGTTAGTTACCTAGAATCCACTGGAAGCCAGCAACCTTGGTTTTTCTTTTTCTTTTTCTTTTTTTAAGATTTATTTTTTTATTTGAGAGAGTATATAAGCAGGGGGAGGGGTAGAAGGAGAGGGAAAGAGAATCTCAAGCAGACTCCCTGCTGAGCATGGAGCCTAATGCAAGACTGGATCCCAGGACCCTGAGAACTTGACCTGAGCTGAAACCAAGAGCTGGAGGTTTAACCAACTGAGCCACCCAGGGGCCCCAGCACCATTGTTTTTATATTCTTCTTGTACTTAGCACAATAAAAATTCCCATAGTTCTTTCTTTAAGTAGGTTTTTAAAGTCAGTTTTTAAATTGAGGTATAATATACATACAGAAATATGTACAAGGCATAAATATACAGCTTGAAGAATTTTCACAGAATTTTTTTTTGTTTTTAAATTTTCATTATCCAAGTATTCTAGAGATAGTAATAGTGGTTGGGAGCACAGACTTGGGAGCCAGATTTCTGGGTTCAAAGCCCAGATCTATCTACCACTCACTAAGTTGATGACTTGTGACAAATTATGTCATCTCTCTGTGCCTTGTTTTTCTCACTTGTGTTATCTATTTCAGATGGTTCCCCCACCCCAGCTTCCTTGAGATGTAACTGACATATGACATTATATAAATTTAAGGTGTACAACATGTTGATTTGATACTCCTATATTGCCAAATGATTATCAGAGTAGCGTTAGGTTAATGCATCCATCACCACACATAATTACCATTTTTGTGTGTGTATGTGGTGAGAGTATTAAAGATCTACTCTCTTAACAACTGTCAAATACATAATACAGTATTATTAACTATAGTCACCATGCTGGACATTAGATCCCCAGAATTATTCATCTTATAACTGTTAAGTTTGTACCTTTTGATCAACATCTCTCCATTTCCTCTACCCCCAAGCCCCGGGTAACCACCCTTCTCCTCTGTTTCTAGAAGTTTGGCTTTTTTAGGTTCCACATATGAGTGAGACCATACAATATTTGTCTTTCTCTGTCTGGCTTCTTTCACTTAGCATAATGCCTCCAGGTTTATCAGTGTTGTCGAAAATGGCAAAATTATCTCTTTTTTTTGGTCATGGCTGAATAATATTCCATATATATACATACTACATCTTCTTTATCCATCATTCAAAGAGGGATACATAGGTTGTTTCTATATTTTGGCTATTGTGAATGATGCTGGGATGAACATGGGTATTCAGATATCTCTTTGAGATACTGATTTTATTGCACTTGAAATACAGACCCAGAAGTAGAAATGTTGGATTATATGGTAGCTCTATTTTCAATTTTTTTTGAGGAATCTTTATACTGTTTTCCATAATGGCTGTACCAATTCACATGCTCATCAGCAGCTCAAAACTGATCCTTTTCCTCCACATCCTTATCAACACTTGTTATCTCTTGTTTTATTTATATTACCCATTCTAATAGGTGTGAGGTGGTATCTCATGGTAGTTTTGATTTGCATTTCCCTGATAATTAGTAAATTTGAGCACCTTTTCATGTACCTGTTGATCATTTGTGTATCTTCTTTAGGACAATGTCTATTCAGTTCCTTTGCCCCCCTTTTTTTTTTCCCTCTACCCATTTTTAAATCAGATTGTTTGGATTTTTGCTATTGAGTTGTATTAGTTCTTTATATGTTCTGGATAATAACCCTTATCCGATATGTGATTTGAAAATATTTTCTACCATTCTGTAGATTGCCTTTCCATTTTGTTGATTGTTTCTTTTGCTTTGCAAAGCGAACTTTTTTTTTTTTTTAGTTTGATGTAGTGCCATAGCTTATTTTTCCTTTTGTTGCTGATGCAAAAAATTATTTCCAACACATATTAAGGGGTTTTCCCCCTGTGTTTTCTTCTAGAAGTTTTATGGTTTCAGGTCTTATGTTTAAGTTTTTAATTAATTTCAAGGTAATTTTTTGTGAGTAATATAAGGTAGGGGTCAGTTTCATTCTTCTACATGTTATTACCCAGTTTTCCTAACACCATTTACTAAAGACATCTTTTCCTCAATGAGTGTTCTTGGCTCCCTTGTCAAATACTAGTTTATCTGTATGTGTGGGTTTATTTCTAGGCTCTCAGTTCTGTTCAGTTAGTCTATGTGTCTATTTTTATGCCAGTACCATATTATTTTGATTACTATAGATTTAAAGTACAGTTTGAAATGAGGAAGTATGATGCCTCCAGTGTTGTTCTTTTTCAAGATTGCTTTGGCTATTTGGGTTTTCTGTGTTCCGTACAAAATGTCATTGGAATTTGCATAAGGTTATATTGAATAAGGTAGATTGCTTTGGGTAGTGTGGACATTTTAACAATATTAATTCTTCAAATCCATGAATATGGAATATCTTTCCATTTATTTGTGTTTTCAATTTCTTTCATGAAAATCTTCTAGTTTTCAGTATACAGAACTTCCAACTCATTGATTAAATTTATTCCTAATTATTTTATTTTTCTATGCTGTTGTAAGTGGGTTTGTTTTCTTTATTTCTTTTTCAGATATTTCATTGCTAGTGTATATAAATACAACTGTTTTTTGTATGTTGATTTTGTTTCCAGCAACTTTACTGAATTTGTTGATTAGTTCCAACAGTTTAGGTGGAATCTGTGGGATTTTCTACATATAAAATCATATCATCTGCAATCAGAGACAATTTTACTTCTTCCTTTCTAATTTTAGATGCCTATTATGTATTTTTCTTGCCTAATGGCTCTGGCTAGGACTTACAGTACTATGTTGAATAGGAGTGGTAAGAGTGGACATTCTTATCTCATTCCTAGAGAAAAAGCTTTCAATCTTTCACTGTTGAGTATGTTGTTAGCTATGACCTTTTCATGTATCACTTTTATTATGTTGAGGTACATTTCTTCCATAACCAATTTGTTGAAAGTTTTTATCATGAAAGGATGTTATATTTTGTCAACTGCTTTTTCTGCATATATTGAGATAATCATGATTGCTATCTTTCATTCCGTTAAATGTGATATATCACAATTACTGATTTGCCTATGTTGAACCATCCTTGCATCCCAGGGATAAATCCCACTTGATCATGGTGTATGATCTTTTCCATATGCTGTTTAATTTGGTTTGCTAATATTTTGTTGGAAATTTTTGAATCTATATTTTTCAAGAATGTTGTCCCATGGTTTTCTTTTCTTGTAGTGATTTTATCTGGTTTAAGTGTCAGGGTAATGCTAGCCTCTTAAAATGAGCTGGGAGTGTTCCCTCCTCTCCAACCTTTGGAAGAGTTTGAGTAGGATTGGTCCTGAGCTTTTCTGTGTTAGGAATTTTTTTTTTTTTTTGACAGAGTGTGAGCATGGGGGGGGGGGGGGTGTGGGGAGGGGCAGAAGGAGAGGTAGAGAGAGAATCTTAAGCAGACCTCATACCCAGCAAGGAGCTTAATGCAACTCTTGATCTCATGACCCTGAGAAATGACCAGAGCCAAAATCAAGAGTTGGACACTTAACCGACTAAGCCATCCAGGCATGCTCTTTGTTAGGAAAATTTTAATATCTGTAGCTATAACAGTCTATTTGATGCTAATATCAACCTAAATTTGATCACATATGAAAACTCTACACTTTGACTTCTTCCTGTCTTCTTTCTTTCTTTGAGTTGTTGCTTTGGTTTTAATTTTTTCTCTTATATTTTTGAGATATAATTAACATATAACATTATGTTTTTGGTATCACAATTTACCTCTTTTAATATTGTGTATTCATTAACAAATTTTGTAGCTATAGTTGCAATAGCTTGTCCTTTTATTCTTATACTATAGTTAGGTGGTTAATATACCACATATTGTGATATTAGAGTATCCTGAATTTGACAGTATTCTTACTTTTATCGTGTATGTTTCATATATATATATATATTTTAAAGATTTTATTTATTTATTTGAGAGAGAGAGAATGAGAGACAGAGAGCATGAGAGGGAGGAGGGTCAGAGGGAGAAGCAGACTCCCTGCTGAGCAGGGAGCCCGATGCAGGACTCAATCCCGGGACTCCAGGATCATGACTTGAGCCGAAGGCGGTCGCTTAACCAACTGAGCCACCCAGGCGCCCCTCATGTATGTTTCATATTTAATTTTTTTTTTAAAGATTTTATTTATTTATTTGACAGAGAGAGACACAGCGAGAGAGGGAACACAAGCAGGGGGAGTGGGAGAGGGAGAAGCAGGCTTCCCGCGGAGCAGGGAGCCCGATGCGGGGCTCGATCCCAGGACCCTGGGATCATGACCTGAGCCGAAGGCAGACGCTTAACCAACTGAGCCACCCAGACGCCCCTCATATTTAATTTTTTTAAGTTTATTTTCTTTTTTAAAAAAAATTAATTAATTTTAATTAAATTTTTTGATGTAGTGTTCCATGATTCATTGTTTGTATATAACACCCAGTGCTCCATTCAATACATGCCCTCTTTAACACCCATCACCAGGCTAACCCATCCCCCCACACCTCTCTCCTCTAGAATCCTCAGTTTGTTTCTCAGAGTCCATAGTCTCTCATGGTTCGTCTCCACCTCCAATTTCCCCCCCTTCATTTTTCCTTTCCAACTATCTTTTTTTTTTTTTTAATATATAATGTATTATTTGTTTCAGAGGTACAGGTCTGTGATTCATCAGTCTTACACAATTCACAGCGCTCACCATAGCACATACCCTCCCCAATGTCTATCACCCAGCCAGCCCATCCCTCCCACCCTCCACCACTCCAGCAACCCTCAGTTTGTTTCCTGAGATTAAGAATTCCTCATATCAGTGAGATCATATGATAAATGTCTTTCTCTGATTGACTTATTTTGCTTAGCATAACACCCTCTAGTTTCATCCACGTCATTATAAATGGCAAGATTTCGTTTTGTTTTGTTTTTATCTGATGGCTGCATAATATTCCATTGTGTGTATATATATACCACATCTTTATCCATTCATCTGTTGATGGACATCTTGGCTCTTTCCATAGTTTGGCTATTGTGGACATTGCTGCTATGAACATCGGGGTGCACGTATCCCTTCAGATCCCTACATTTGTATCTTTGTGGTAAATACCCAGTAGTGCAATTGCTGGGTGGTATGGTAGCTCTATTTTCAACTTTTTGAGGGACCTCCATGCTATTTTCCAGAGTGGCTGCACCAGCTTGCATTCCCACCAACAGTGTAGGAGGGTTCCCCTTTCTCCACATCCTCGCTAACATCTGTCGTTTCCTGCCTTGTTAATTTTAGCCATTCTGATTGGTGTGAGGTGGTATCTCATTAAGGTTTTGATTTGGATTTCCCTGATGCCGAGCGATGTTGAGCACTTTTTCATGTGCCTGTTGGCCATTTGGATGTCTTCTTTGGAAAAATGCCTGTTCATGTCTTCTGCCCATTTTTTGATTGGATTATTTGTTTTTTGGGTGTTGAGTTTGGTAAGTTCTTTATAGATTTTGGAGACTAGCCCTTTATCTGATGTGTCATTTGCAGATATCTTCTCCCATTCTGTCGGTTGTCTTTTGGTTTTGTTGACTGTTTCCTTTGCTGTGCAAAGGCTTTTTATCTTGATGAAGTCCCAAAAATTCATTTTTGCCCTTGCTTCCCTTGCCTTTGGTGATGTTTCTAGGAAGAAGTTGCTTCGGCTGAGGTCGAAGAGGTTGCTGCCTGTGTTCTCCTTTAGGATTTTGATGGACTTCTGTCTCACATTTAGGTCTTTCATCCATTTTGAGTCTATTTTTGTATGTGGTGTAAGGAAATGGTCCAGTTTCATTCTTCTGCATATGGCTGTCCAATTTTCCCAACACCATTTGTTGAAGAGACTGTCTTTTTTCCATTGGACATTCTTTCCTGCTTTGTCGAAGATTAGTTGACCATAGAGTTGAGGGTCCATTTCTGGGCTCTCTATTCTGTTCCATTGATCTATGTGTCTGTTTTTGTGCCAGTACCATGCTGTCTTGCTGATGACAGCTTTGTAATAGAACTTGAAGTCTGGAATTGTGATGCTACCGGCTTTGCTTTTCTTTTTTAACATTCCTCTGGCTATTCGGGGTCTTTTCTGGTTCCATACAAATTTTAGGACTATTTGTTCCATTTCTTTGAAAAAAGCTGATGGTATTTTGATAGGGATTGCATTAAATGTGTAGATTGCTCTAGGTAGCATTGACATCTTCACAATATTCTTCCAATCCATGAGCATGGAACGTTTTCCCATTTCTTTGTGTCTTCCTGAATTTCTTTCATGAATATTTTATAGTTTTCTGAGTACAGATTCTTTGCCTCTTTGGTTAGATTTATTCCTAGGTATCTTATGGTTTTGGGTGCAGTTGCAAATGGGATAGACTCCTTAATTTCTCTTTCTTCTGTCTTGTTGTTGGTGTGTAGAAATGCCACTGATTTCTGTGCATTGATTTTATATCCTGCCACTTTACTGAATTCCTGTATGAGTTCTAGCAGTTTTGGGGTGGAGTCCTTTGGGTTTTCCACATAAAGTATCATATCATCTGCAAAGGGTGAGAGTTTGACGACTTCTTTGCTGATTCGGATGCATTTTATTTCTTTTTGTTGTTTGATTGCTGTGGCTAGGACTTCTAATACTATGTTGAATAGCAGGGGTGATAGTGGGCATCCCTGCCTTGTTCCTGACCTTCGGGGGAAAGCTCTAAGTTTTTCCCCATTGAGAATGATATTCGCTGTGGGTTTTTCATAGATGGCTTTTATGATACTGAGGTATGTACCCTCCATCCCTATACTCTGAAGAGTTTTAATCAAGAACGCATGCTGTACTTTGTCAAATGCTTTTTCTGCATCTATTGAGAGGATCATATGGTTCTTGTTCTTTCTTTTATTAATGTACTGTATCACATTGATTTGTGGATGTTGAACTAACCTTGCAGCCCAGGAATAAATCCCACTTGGTCATGGTGAATAATCCTTTTAATGTACTGTTGGATCCTATTGGCTAGTATTTTGGTGAGAATTTTTGCATCCATGTTCATCAGGGATATTGGTCTGTAATTCTCCTTTTTGATGGGGTCTTTGTCTGATTTTGGGATCAAGGTAGTGGTGGCCTCATAAAATGAGTTTGGAAGTTTTCCTTCCATTTCTATTTTTTGGAACAGTTTCAGAAGAATAGGTATTGATTCTTCTTTAAATGTTTGGGAGACTTTCCCTGGGAAGCCATCTGGCCCTGGGCTCTTTTTTTGGGGGGGGGGGAGATTTTTTGATGACTGCTTCAATTTCTTCCGTGGTTTTGGGTCTGTTCAGGTTTTCTATTTCTTCCTGGTTCAGTTTTGGTAGTTGATACATCTCTAGGAATGCATCCATTTCTTTAGATTATCTAATTTGCTGGCATATAGTTGCTCATAATATGTTCTTATAATTGTTTATATTTCTTTGGTGTTGGTTGTGATCTCTCCTCTTTCATTCATGATTTTATTTATTTGGGTCATTTTTCTTTTTTTTTTGGTAAGTCTTGCCAGGGGTTTATCAATCTTATTAATTCTTTCAAAGAACCACCTCCTAGTTTTGTTGATCTGTTCTACTGTTCTTTTGGTTTCTATTTCATTGATTTCTGCTCTGATCTTTATTATTTCTCTTCTCCTGCTGGGCTTAGGCTTTATTTGCTGTTCTTTCTCCAGCTCCTTTAGGTGTAGGGTTAGGTTGTGTATTTGAGACCTTTCTTGTTTCTTGAGAAATGCTTGTATTGGTATATACTTTCCTCTTAGGACTGCCTTTGCTGCCTCCTAAAGATTTTGAACAGTTGTGTTTTCATTTTCATTTGTTTCCATGATTTGTTTTAGTTCTTCTTTAATTTCCTGGTTGACCCATTCATTCTTCAGTAGAATGCTCTTTAGCCTCCATGTATTTGAGTTCTTTCTGACTTTCCTCTTGTGATTGAGTTCTAGTTTCAAAGCATTGTGGACTGAAAATATGCAGGGAATGATCCCAGTCTTTTGGTACTGGCTGAGACCTGATTTGTGACCTAGGATGTGATCTGTTCTGGAGAATGTACCATGGGCACTAGAGAAGAATGTGTATTCTGTTGCTTTGGGATGGAATGTTCTGAATATATCTGTGAAGTCCATTTGGTCCAAAGTGTCTTTTAAAGTCTTTATTTCCTTGTAGATGTTTTGCTTAGATGATCTGTCCGTTTCAGTGAGGGGGGTGTTAAAGTCCCCCACTATTACTGTATTGTTGTCGATGTGTTTCTTTGATTTTATTAATTGGCTTATATACTTGGCTGCTCCCATGTTAGGGGCATAGATATTTACAATTGTTGGGTCCTTTAAGTATGATAGCGTGTCTTTCCTCATCTCTTATTATAGTCTTTGGTTTAAAATCTACTTTGTCTGATATAAGGATTGCCACCCCAGCTTTCTCTTGGTGTCCATTAGCATGGTAAATGGTTTTCCACCCTGTCACTTTCAATCTGGAGGTGTCTTTGCATCTAAAATGAGTCTCTTGCAGACAGCATATTGATGGGTCTTGTTTTTCTATCCAACCTCATACCCTGTGTCTTTTGATTGGGGCATTTAGCCCATTTACGTTCAGGGTAACTATTGAAAGATATGAATTTAGTGCCATTGTATTGCCTGTAAGGTGACTGTTACTATATATTGTCTGTGTTCCTTTCTGGTCTATGTTACTTTTAGGCTCTCTCTTTGCTTAGAGGACCCCTTTCAATATTTCTTGTAGGGCTGGTTTTGTGTTTGCAAATTCTTTTAGTTTTTGTTTGTCCTGGAAGCTTTTTATCTCTCCTATTTTCAGTGACAGCCTAGCTGGATATAGTATTCTTGGGTGGATATTTTTCTTGTTTAGTGCTCTGAATATATCATGCCAGTCCTTTCTGGCCTGCCAGGTCTCTGTGGATAGGTCTGTTGCCAATCTAATGTTTCTACCATTGTAGGTTACAGACCTCTTGTCCCGAGCTGCTTTCAGGATTTTCTCTTTGTCTCTGAGACTGGTAAGTTTTACCGTTAGACATCGGGGTGTTGACCTATTTTTATGGATTTTGAGGGGGGTTCTCTGTGCCTCCTGGATTTTGATGCCTGTTTCCTTCCCCAAATTAGGGAAGTTCTCTGCTATAATTTGCTCCAGTATACCTTCTGCCCCTCTCTCTCTCTTTTTCTTCTTCTTCTGGGATCCCAATTATTCTAATATTATTTCGTCTTATGGTATCACTTATCTCTCGAATTCTGCCCTTGTGATCTATCTATCTATCCTCCTGAATAGCACCTCACATTCACTTTTCCGCACATCCTACCTTCCAGAAAGTGGTCGGTTTCTGTTCAGAGAGTTGGTGCTATTCTTTTCATCGATCTCCTTTTGAGTTTGTAGGTGTTCAGAATGGTTAGATCCCTATCTTGCTGAATTCCTGGGACTGCCGAAATTTAGGTCTCCTACTCCTCTGCCATCTTGCTCCTCCAACCTTAAAGTTTATTTTCTTTATGTTTCATGTTTTAATATGTAATTTGTTTACTTACCTTCTCCATTTGAAGGAACTCATTGCCTGAATGACTGTGCTCACATGACCATACTAAGCTGCAAGGGGGACAGGGAAATGTTGCCTTCTTATTGGGTGCTAAGTGCACAGCTAAAAAATTGGAGTTCTATTAATTAAGAAGAGAGAATGAATTTTGAGAATCAGATAGCAGTCTCTGCCAACAGTCCTTATTTCTCTGCTTCTTATTTAATTTATTTTATTTTAATTTAAAAAATTTTTTGGCATTAATAAATAATTTTTATTATTATTTTTTATTTAAATTAAATTAGCCAACATATAGTACATCATTAATTTCAGATGTAGAGTTCACTAATTTATCAGTTGTGTATAACACCCAGTGCTCATCACATCGCGTGCCCTCCTTAATGCCCCTCATCCAATTACCCCTTCCCCCCATCCACCTCCCCTCCAGCAACCTTCAATTTGTTTCCTATAGTTAAGAGACTCTCACAGTTTTTCTCCCTCTCTGAAGACTTCCCACATCTTTTTTATCCATTCATCTATTGATGGACATCTCGGCTCTTTCCACAGTTTGGCTATTGTGGACATTGCTGCTATAAACATTGGGGTACAGCTGCCCCTTTGGATGAATACACTTGTATCTTTGGGGTAAATACCTAGTAGTGCAATTGCTGGATTATAGGGTAGCTCTCTTTTTAACTCTGCTCCTTATTTTAAATAACATAATGGGACACTAGTATTAATTTGTCTTATTATAATTTATTTTGGGGGGTTTGTAGAAATATGACTACTTTTTAAGGCTGAGTTTAGTGCAACAAATGTTTATTGAACATCATATTGTGTAAGGTCCTAGGGATGTAAACAAGATACTGTCTCCTGCCTATGGGGTGCTTACAGTGCAATGGGGGAATAAATAAATATAGTTTTAGGATAATGTGTTAAATGCAACAAATGGATCTCTATCTACCTCCTGATTCATGGATTGATTTATATAAAAATTTTCAGTAATGTACATTTAAATTTTGTTATTCTTCTATAAGTTTTAAAAGGATAAAACTACATGAAGTTTAAAAAAGGATGCAGAGATATATAGATCAGTTCTTATAACATTTCTCTTGACATTTCAACATTTGTTTATTACTGAAGTTGAAAGCTGTTGCTTTTCTTACACTTAATTGAAGAAATGTCTTTTCACATTTCTCTTGGCAAGTCTCGAAGTAATTCATGTTTTTAGATTATCAACAGTAATCATTGTAAATGATTAGGTTTCCTGTTCCTAGGAATTTGTGAAACAATGAAATGACCCCTCAGTTTTAACATTCACACCTAATAATGAGAAAATTTCGCACATTTGTTTTATGTTTGGCATATTGATTGATATTTTCTTGTTAAAATCACTAAATAATTTCAACTATTGATTATATATACTTTCTTCAAGTCTCATTAAAATATGATTTAAGGTCACAGATGTCATCAGAAAAATTTTTGTACAACAGTGATTCTGTAGCAAGTAAGCAATCAAGATTTGCTCAGTCAACTTAACCAGATAATTTAACATGGACACCTCTTCTTACTTGCTGCCATAGATCCATACCAGAATGATTATTATGGCTAGCAAGTTCCTTGTGCATATCTCACTTAGTATATAGAAGAAAGTCATGATTCTGAAAAAGGAAAGACATTTACACGCAGCTTTCAGTATTGATATATTCTATCTGACCATTATGGAAATCATAAAAATGAAAAACACAGAAAAATTATGTAAGTACCATTACAAAGTTTCTTTTTGCTAGAGTGAAATGTACTAACCCTTTTTTTTTTATCATAGGAGTCCTAAATTACAGAAACTGTGCAACAATCTGTAGTCTTACTGTTACATAGTTAAATGTAAATCTTAAAATGTAATTTTTAATTTAAGAGCCATGTTAAAATAATAAATTTCTTTTTGTTTTTGGAATTAATATTTTCTCTACCATAAGCACATTATAATTATTATTTTGCTTTATTTTTAAACTTTTACATGAAGCATTACAAATATATACAAAGTAAACTATATATATATATATTATTAAAGTAACTATGCCCTGGATAATCAACACCAATGCCAAGAAATAGAACATGGTCAGCACTCAGAAGCCTGCCTTGTGACCCTTCAATCAGTATTTTCTCCCTCTGTCCAAAAGCTATTCTGACTTCTGACATTATACTAAAAATTTTGTCTGTTTTTGAACTTTATATGTATAAATCATATCTGTGTTTGGCTTCTTCAACTTAATATTATGTGTATAAGATTAATCCATATTGTTTTGGTGTAATGGGAAGTCATTCATTTTTATTCTTTTATAGTATCCCAATGCATCACTGTAACAGTTGGAGACTGTAGAAATGTCTGACTGTAACAATTCTTAGCTATTATCTTTTCAAGTATTACCTCTGCCCCATTACCTCTCTCTTCTCCTATTACACATATAATAGACCATATAAGTTTTTGACCATGTCTCTTATGTCTTATATATTCTCTTCTGTATATTCCATTCTTTTATATTTCCATTCTTTCTGATGCTTATTTTCTTTTCAACTTGCCTTGTAGCTTACTAATTCTTTCTTCAGTTGTGTCTAATTTGCTGTTAAATCTATCCAGTGACTTTTACATTTTGGTCATTATACTCTTCAGTTAGATTATATGGGTTATTTTTTTTTATACTTTCTAGTTTTCTGCCAAAATTATTAGTCTTATATTTTATTTTATTTATTTTTGCAACATATTTATTTAAAAATCTCTTTTGCTTATTGGGATCTCTGAAGATCTGTTTCTACTATTTATTGTTTGTTTGTTTGTTTGTTTTTATCAAGTTAATCGATCTCTTCCTGTGCTTTTTTGTGATTGAGAGTTGGATATTGGTGTGAAAATTTGTAAAATTAATATGATGCTTAAGATACAGTTATCTTTACTCAGGGATGATTTACCTTGGCTTCTGTCAGATAGATAAGAATTCTATTGATACTAGATTATCTTAACCCATTTATTTCATTTGGTAAGGGTAAGCTGCAGCCCCTATGATGGCTGGTATATTTCCTATATACTTTTCTAAACTATAGCTTTTAGGTTCCCAATCTAAAGCGCAAGAGGTTTACCAGGACCTTTAACTCCAAAAGTCTTCACAAGACGTGAAGACTTTGCCTCACAAAAATGTCAAAAAAACTCTGCTCAGCTTCTAGACCTGATAGATACTAATTCTGAAATCAGCAGATTTTCCTAGGAGAAAAGAGAATTTGAATGACATGTTCACCTTTCACATTCTATTCAACTGAACGAGATCCAATGGTGTAGTTGTTTTTCAGAATGATGCTAATTCCAAATCTCTCATATAATGGTGTTCAGATGTAGACAGACCAAGTTTTATTCTCCTCTCCCCACAAGATATTAGCCCTGAAATCCATGACTGCTTTTTAAAAATCTTTGAGATCTTGAAACAGATCTTTTTTAAGTTTAGCCTAAATTTTCTAGTTGTTTTTAGCAGAAGAGTTGATCCAAGTTGATCCAAGAGTTGATCTGGTTTTACTGGAATCAGAAGCTATAAATACATTTTTGTAATATGTAATCAGTAATGGTAGTTTTTATTTGATAACAATAATATCTTCAAATTAAACAGATGTTTTAATACCAAGAAAAATACTCTAATAGATTGATGCTATAAGCTATTAAATTAAGCACTGATTATATTTTGGAAAAGGTTAATATTTTAACTTTTGTCTATATGCTTACATGAGTACTATAGCATAATAGTGAAGAGTGTAAGGTCTAGATCCATATTTCCTGGATTTAAATCCCACATCAGCAACATGGTAGTTTTGTGATCTCAGCATGTAATTTAACCTCTTTAGGCCTCAGTTTTTCCATCTGTAGAATGAGGATAATAAATGTCCTTCAAGGCTTGTTATGAAGGGTAACTGAAATAATTCATTCAAAGCATAAAAATAGTTTCTGCTCCATTATATACACAAAGTGTTGGCTATTATGATTTTGACAAGAGATAATTTTATAATCCATTGTTTTCTTATTGACTCTTCTGTATAATTATTATTCATTAAGGAACAGATATAAGTAGAGATAAGTAGAGAAAAACTGGGTACTCAGTGGTGATGTTCAATTGAATAGGATAGAATGGTGTAATTGTTTTTGGGAGTACGGCATTTTTATATCTCTTATATAATGCTGTTCAAATTTTCAAAAACTCTCTTAGCCACTTGATTAATCAGGGTGGTTGGTAACTGCATGTGTCCTATTATACCTGCCACTTGCCAAAATTTGACAATCTTGAGGGACTTGCTGTCAATTTGCTTGTAAAGTTTCTCCTTGTGAATAATGAGGGTCTTCTTTTGAGACTTAATTTTACAGTCACTTTGGATTTTCATGGGGAAAAAAATGTTTTCTTTACTTATTATTACCTTCATACTACCATAAAAGCGGAAGACGGGTTTAGGAAGATTCAAGTAACAAAATATGGCAAAATTTTACACTAAAACTGAATTTTTCTCACATATGAAGTTACAGATGGTATTATCCTTGTCATCCTAGCTAGTAATCTATCTCTACATTTATTCAGCTGTTTACAGACAAACACATGGACACCTCTTACTTTCCAGGTGCAACATTTCTTATTGATAACAACAGAATATTTGAAATATTCTAGGAGCAATTTAGCCAGTGACACTCTATTACATCAGCAAATATCAATGATCAACAACCAAATAAAAATCTATCCTCTAAACTCAAATTCTATAGATGCATATAATTTAAAAAATTATTTAGGGATGTTTAAACAGAACTATTGTGTTTTGAAAATAATTTTCAGTAGCCTATATAATGTTAGAGAATTTGGTACTTAAGCAAGTTTCAGGATATTTTTAATACTTAATTTAGTGAGTTAAGAAATGAATGGAAAACTAGTAGGATGAATGCAGAGGGTTTAATCAGTACTTTGCTCTCAATAAAAAATTACAGTGGTATCTCAGAAGTATAAAATGACAAATTTGAGTATCTCAAAATTAAAATTTTCTATGTGGCAAAAGAGACCATAAAACATCAAAATATAAAAGTTATTTGTGAGAAAATATTTGCAACACATATGGTAGAATAAATATAAATATCTCTAAATATAAAAAGCTCCTACCAATTAAGAAGGAATTGAAAGGAGAAGCTACTCAGTACAAAAACTAGAACAAAAGACAAAAGTCGGCCTCCACAGAAATAGAAATGAAAATGGAAAATAAATGTATGAAAAGATGCTTAATCTGAGTGAAATTCAATGAAAAGATCAATGATATTTCATTTTCAACTGTAAGTTTGTTGAAAATCAGAAGACTGAAAAATCCAGTTATTTAGAGGGTAAAAAAAAAATGGGTGTTTTCATGTATTGCTCTGTCAGTTAAATTGCCATAACTTTTGGGATGTAATCTGACAATGTCTATTAAAATTAAGAGTATACATTCCATTTAACATAGCAGTGTGCTTTTGGGAATCTGTCTTAAGAATGTAAGGCATAAATATGTAGGGGTACATACAAAAAAGATATGTGAATCAGCACTGTGTTCTGTGATAAAAATGGAAAACAATCTAAAATATTCATTAATAGAGAAGTGTTGAAGAAATCATGCTGTAGTTACTGTCCAAACTGCGGAATATTACGTAGCTAGTGACAATAACTGACATCTATGAGATGTTAGTAAGAAGAAAATGGATGCAAGAAAAAGACTAATTTGTAGAGCAGAAGTTCACACTTTTGTAAAAACAAGAATAACACATTCCAATACTTAGGAATCCATTTTTATTAGTTTGTGTTAACATAGAAAAAAGTTAGGAAGAACATATGCCAAGCTATTGATATTGGTATCTTAATGAGGACCATGGTAGGAGAAGACAAGATGTGTCATTTTTTTCTTTATTTATGTTATTCTCTATTTAAATGAACATGTGCTGCTTTTGTGGTTTGAAATTAATTCTAATAAAGCATAGCAATAACAAACACAACATATGTGAAGGCCCAAACTCCCCAGTAATCAGAGATTTGGTAGTCTGTAGTAAGTAATGATAGGTTTTCTCTTATAAGGGTAAGACTATTCAAATAGAGCCACATTTGTTTATTAATAATGATTGACATTATTTTATAATACAAATGTAGATGAAATCATTTTTCTGAAAATTAAGTACTTATATTTGTATCACATGTCTGAAGGAGCTCTTGTGGTATTTCTGGTTTTTGAAAGTTTGCAAATATATCAGACGAATCTTAATACTATTCCTTAAAGTCTTGGATAAAAATATCCTTTTCTTAACATTTCTATGAATATTTATTAGAATATTCTCAAATCATTGCATCAGATTTATTTATACAATTCTTACTTTATATTGTACCACTCTTTTTATGTTAAAAAATAAAAACTAGTCTCTTAAACTGTAAATTCTCTGAAACAGCTGGGCAGATAGAACTCAACAAATACTGAGTGATTGATTAGAATACATTACTAAAATGGTACAGATTAGTTTTATTTTTAAATTTATAATAGACAAGAAGTTTAAAGAGAATAATCATTCTGAAGAATAGAGAAAGTGGTTAGGGTAAAATAACATTAAACTAGTTGTATATTCTGTGCATACAACACTGTTTCCTTTCATGTTCTTTTGGAAGCTCAATTTGTTAATTTCCTTTTGGAAAGGGTGGCATGAAATTGTGGAGAAGTTAATTTCCAAAATCAGTACTTTTCTGAACTCTAATTTATTTAATATTGTTTGCAAATCTGGGTGATTGTATATTCTCCTGTCATGTATATGTTTTCACTAACTGCTGTAACAAATTACCATACTTGATAGCTTAAAACAGTATAAATTTATCATCTTATGGCCTCATTGTTTGGACTTCTGGAGGTCAGAAGTCCAACATAGGTCTCACTGGGCTAAAACCAAGATGAGGTCAGGGCTGCATTCCTTTCTGGAGGCTCTAGGAGAGAATGTGTTTTCTTGCCTTCTCCAACTTCTAAAGGTTGTCCCACATTGCTTGGCTCTGGCCCCCTTCCGTCTTCAGAGCTTTTTCACATTGTGTAATTCTGACACTGACTCTTCTGCCTCCCTCTTGCACATTTAAGGACCCCTTGTGATTAAATGGGCCCATCTGGATAATCCAGCATAATCTATTTTAAAGTCAACTGATCAACAACCTTCATTCCATCTGCACAGTTAATTCCCCTTTGCCATGTAAAGCAACATATTCACAGGTTCTGAGGATTAGGATTTAGACCTCTCTTGGGAGCCCATTATTCTGCTTATCACATCATTTTGTTGAATAAGGAACCATAAATTGGAATAGAGAGAATCAGATGATAAATTTTTAAAAGATAGATAAATTTCTCTAAATCGGCAGTTCATACATTATTTGTTTAAGTTTTGCCTTCGAGGGAGAAAAATGTGTTCCTGATTGTGGAATAAAAACAATTGAAATAAAAATGAGCTGGTTATTTACGAAGATACTAAATATTCTTTGAGATATAGGATTTATAAAATTTGCTTTGAGATTTTGACATCAGAAATATGCATAGTCCCAAACTCTAAAATTATTCGTTTTGGTAATTATTCCTGAATTATTGCCCCCTTTTAACCAATTTGTATTTTAGAAATTTCTTTTACTATATATACTTAAAATGTAGATATATTTGCCCTTCAGATAAAAAGGTGATTTAATTCAAAATGAATAATTACTTTCTCTGAAGTACATTCTGTTGGCAAAGAATTGTTACAAAGCTCTGTCTCTGAGTCCAGAGTCTTACTACTCTTCCCATCTCATCACTGGTTACTTCTGTTGCGAATACACTGAACTAGCTATAGTACGCTTCTTCAGACAGCATTTACACAGTACTATGTACTCTCAAAAAAGGAGATGTTAAGCATCCCCGCCCCAGTTTTTCTCTTGCAAGAAATAAATAGATGAAATGGAAGGCTGTGCTTGGACACCATTTGCACTCCTCAGAGGTCTTAGGAGTCTTGTTTATACTACACTTGGGAGCAGTAAGAAGAACAAGGGGGACAGTGCACTAAACTCGTGGTCACTGCACCTGTTATAGCTGTGCTTAAATCACCTACTTTATCTCTGTTTCATTTTCCTACTTTGAAAAACAGAGAGATTGATGACTTGTTATCTTGTAATCTTCCAGTTCCAAAATTCTATGATTTAAAGATCTCTTTTTTTTTTTGAAGACTAAATTCTACTTAGTCTAGAAATTGACAGTTATGGTCATAGTTATATAGTTCTTCTCACTATTACTATATCATCCTTACTAATTGTCAGTGGGAAGGACTACTGTCTTCTCAAAAGGCAGTCATCTAGGAGGTATTCTTTTCCAGGTAAGAAAATCCCAAGCACACAGAGTATCCCTTAACATGTTTTGAGCAATGGTCTTCTTGCAATTTCATGGATACTATTCCGTGCCCTTGCTTCCCTTGGCTGGCCCTGTCTCTGTCAGCCCTGGGAACAACACCACCTACCCCTCACAGAAGGATCTCTGCTCTGCAGGTCTTTAAGGACAAAATCTTCTCTCTCAGTAAAGCTTGCTGCCTGTGTGTGCTTTTCCACAAAGGAAAACTAGCACATCCTGCCTTCAGGGTAATGTGGGTCTCTGTGTGAGAAAATAAACAAGGAAAAGTTTTCAGCTTGTTCTGAGAATTATTTGTGTATGTCTTGGTCAGTGTCAATAAATATATTTTATCTCACTAAAATACACACACAGAACACAAAAACCAAAACAGAAAAGAAACTTTCCACTCTTCACGGAGAAGGGGGCTTTTCTTTGTACTGGTGCTTTCCCAGTGTGGGAGTCATGGGGGAAAATCTCTGCTTCATTAGCTTTCTTGGATCCTAGGGAGAAGTGTGTCTTACTTCTCACATTCATGTTGTCTTTCTCCAAGACTTTAAATTCTTTTCTTTCTGCACATTGTAGGGATTCATTTTGCTTTTCTTTCCTGTATAAAACAACCACTACTCACTTTGTAGTTAGAGGATTTCTTTCTTCACGAATTTGACTGATAGGTGGAATGTAAATATCCTTTATAGTAACCACACATTTATTCACTCATTATTCATTTGCTTGTTCAGCTTATAACTTAACTCCCTAACTCCTTTAGCCATTTGCTCTCTCACTGTGCTCTCCCTAAATGGATTTCTATTCATACCTCAAATATACCAAGCTCCCTTACACCTTGAATCATATCTCGCGCTGTTTCAACTGTCTGGATTGCTCTTCCCTTTTGCTATTTAAAAGGCTGACTTCTTATCCTAAATGCTACATTCTCAGAAAGGGCTTCTCTGACAACCTTATGTAGGACAATTTATCTCTATCCCTACAAGTTAGGCCTTCTATATTATCTTTCACTTTCAGGTAGAATCCTATCAGTTCATAAGATCTACCAGGTTGGCATCTCATACCTGAACACTCACTCAAGGAAGCGGGGTCTGCCTGTCTGATTTACTGAGTCTCAAGCCTTTGAAATCATCACTGAATAATGTTCCTAGAAGTACTCATCTGTTCCTCTTAAAGCCCTGCCAGGGATTTTTGTGACCGTGAACTTTTTATCTTTTCCCTCTTTCCATCTTCAGTGCCTTTGACCTCCCTCTACTCCTCTTTCCAAACTAGCTTCATTAATTTTAGGAAAACAGTGGGCTCACATCTCAACAAACTGTTCTAACTAGGGCTCCAAAGTTTCTTCCTCTGGGACAAGTTCAGAATTACCTATATTTTTATGTCTTCCTGGTTTTCACAGAAGACTGGACAGCATACTCTTCTGTCCCTTCTATGGGATAAGCCTGTTTTTCTGGTAGTGTTCCCTTAACACTTTAGGGAGGGATGTCAGGTTGTAAGATTTAGGCCATTCTTACACAGTTTTTCCTTTCATTAGGAAGAGGTTCAGTCTTTTGAAAAAAATTGAGCATCTGAGGTGGTCTTTAAATATCACTTTCTATACATCCTTCTCTACAAGAGCTCCCTAAAGACTGCAGAAGAATCAGCATGGTCAGCAAGCTCTGTCATAGCTGCGTTCACGTTATTCCCACTTGAACCTCTAGCCAAGCGCTTTATGTCTGCAGCAGGGCTTTACAGAAGAGACTGGAAAGTCCCCATATTCATCACCACCTCAGCTGTCTGGTTTTTCCCAAGCTTGTACTAATGTCTGAGAACCCACATCAAAACTTTTGCCTCTTTTCTCAAAGAATGTCATAGCCATTATTTCAAAAACTCATTGCCTCTATTTCTAGGGATGGCAGTCATTAGTCCATGTGTAGATAGATATGCTTCACATTAGAATTAATGACAACCCTCGGTTGTATTTGGAGGTTTTATCAAGCTCTGGGATTTAATTGTCTTGTTCAACGAACCTGAAATTGGTGGGGCACAAAAACATGAGTATGTTTTACTTTTTCTCCTTGTCACCATTTAAAGAGATTTATGTAGACTCTAGAACTTTCCCAATTTCATAGAAAGGTCCAGTCTGGTCTAGAATAGTTTAGCATTTTAATCTCCTTTCTCATCTAAAACTCTCTTTTCTCCTCCTCCTACTGATCAGCCTAAAACAATGGTATGTGGGGGTAGGGGTGGGGAAAGCTCTAATCCAGAGACTCTAGCTCCTTCATCTTAGATTGGGTTGTCAGATTTATCAAAAAAATAAAAAAAAAACTAAACAAAAAAAATGTCTAGTAAGATTTGAGTTTAGTGTAAGTATAATCCAAATACTGCATAGTACATAGTTATGCTAATTGTTTTGTTGTTACTATTGATCTGAAATTCAGACTTAATTGGGCATTCTGTATTTTATCTGGTGACCCTACTTTTATAACCTCTGGATCCTCCAGAGTGTTGGCACTTGGCAAAGGAGAAAGGAAAGAGAAAAATATCTTTTGTGTAACTGAGCACGTAATAGGCAATTTCTTCATGATTGATTCTCTAGGTTCTGCTTTTCTTCCCTGAGTGACAGAAGCTCAGATCGGGGTACTCTCATAGGGGCACATGCATAGTCTTAAGAGGCTCTGCAGGTGACGTCCCAGTGTTCAATTCTCTGACCCAGGAATGTGTTCTAGTGTGACCTCTACTGAGTCCCCTCAGGTCCTGCCTCTGACAGGAGACCCCACAGCATAGAGGGAAGACAGCAAGTCCACTGAAAAATCAGAAGTCCAAAGTTGTTCAAAAGCCCATTTCCCCTATTGACCGATATCTAATCCCTTTGAGTGGTTTTTTTAAATTCTCCCTCACATGGTTTTGGTAGACATTAGTTTAAGTGACAATAAGAAATAGATATCACATTGAAAATGGTCAAATGAGAAGTTTACAAAATTTAAAAAGGGACAAAATAACTTTACTTTCTATTTAAGGTTGAGTGATATTCCATTGTATATATATACTACATTTTGTATTATTTATTGTTGATGGGCAAGGGTTGCTTCTATGTTTTAGCTATTGTGAACAATATGTTAGGAACATGGGTGTACAAATATCTCTTTGAGGCTTTGCTTTCAATTCTTTTGGGTGTATACTTAGAAGTGGAATGGGTAGATCATATGGTAATTGTATTTTTACTTTTTTAGGAATTGCCATATGGCTTTCCACAGTGGCTGCACCATTTTACATTTCTACCAACAGTGCACGGGGTTCCAATCTCTCCACGTCTTCACCTGTACTTTTTTTTTTTAAGTCATTTTAATGGGTTGTGAGGAGATATCTCATTGTGGTTTTGATTTGCATTATCCTTAATGATTATTGATGTTGAAGAGTTTTCATGTGCTTGTTTGGTCACTTGTATATCTTCTTGGGAGAAATGTCTATTCAAGCCTTTTGCTCTTTTTTGACTTGAATTGTCTGTGTTTTTGGTAGTGAGTTTTTGTAGTTCACCATATATTCTGGATATTATCCCTTATCAGATATATGATTTATAAATATTTTATCCCATTCTATGAATTGCCTTTTTAGTGACAGGAAGTAAAGTGGTAGTTGCCAGGGGGTGAGAGGAGGGAAGAGGGAGAGTTATTGTTTAATGGGTATAGGGTTTCAGTTTTGCCAGATTTTATGTAAAGATTTCTGGAAATGGATGATGGTGATGGTTGCACAATGATACAGATGTACTTGAAACTCCTGAAATGTACACCAAAAGTGATTAAGATAGTCAATGCTGTGCATTTTACCACACACAAAAAATTAGAAAACAAAAACTCACCTGGGAAAACCTATGGATGAGGAAGTAAAAATTTAACTTGTTATAAAATGATCAAAGTAAAACAATAAATTTCATTTATTCATTAAAACATGACTATTTAAAAAGATATGGGAGGGATATGAGAAAATCAAAAGGAAAAATTCAATACCATTGAATTCTTACAGTCACTATCCCTAAGACTGAAATACTAGGGAGAATGTGGTTCCTGAAGCTGGAGACAGCTGTGTAGAGAAGGTCACCCAACATGAGTTGTTTCCTTCACCTGCTAGGTACAGTCAGCTTTTGGTAACAACATAGCTCTCCTTCCTCTTGCCAATTTCCTGTCCATTGTCCTCAAGAGTGGCACCCAACAACAGCCAGAGGGTATGAAAACCCATTGATGCAGTCCACACTGGTCAGACTCTCCAGGGCAGGGGGGGTTTGGTGAGTTGGGGGTATGGTGGAGAAGGGTTGGAAGGTGGACCTGTTGGGGAGGAGAAAAGCACATTATATTCTCTCGTTAGGCAAGTGACTCTTGATTCTTATTCATTCTCTTTGAATTTTTTAGTCTGCTTTTACATAAGTCTGTAAGGGTGTGTAATGTTTGGAGCAGCAGACAGAACCTTTAGTGGGCACATGGAAATGTGTATGTTGGCAGTCTCTACAATGTGTGATATTTAGCACTGATAGTCTTCAGCTTTGGGACATTAGCAGAAATCCCAAACTATTGGAAGAGCCTTATTTATTCAGCATCCTGATTGGGGTAAAAATTAAAAAATATATATATTATTAATACACCACCTAGAGGAAGATAGAAGTTTTGTGGAGCCTGAAGTTTATCCAGTTTTGTAGAAACTCTTTACGAAAAAGATATAAAAGTGTGAATAAGGGGCGCCTGGGTGGCTCAGTTGGTTAAGCGACTGCCTTCGGCTCAGGTCATGATCCTGGAGTCCCTGGATCGAGTCCCGCATCGGGCTCCCTGCTCAGCAAGGAACCTGCTTCTCCCTCTGACCCTCCCCCCTCTCATGTGCTCTCTCTCTCGTTCTCTCTGTCTCAAATAAAAAAAAAAGTGTGAATAGGGCGCCTGGGTGGCTCAGATGGTTAAGCGTGTGCCTTCGGCTCAGGTCATGATCCCAGAGTCCTGGGATTGAGTCCCGCATTGGGCTCTCTGCTCCTTGGGAGCCTGCTTCTCCCTCTGCCTCTCTCTCTCTCTCTCTCTCTGTCTCTCATGAATAAACAAATAAAATCTTAAAAAAAAACATGAATACAAATTTAGCTATGAAAGAAACTGTTGATATAGAATTAAAAAACCACAACACATTTTAAAAAGTTGACTAATGCCGAGGATATCACAAAATCCCCACACCACTGAGATCTTGTATATATAAGAAATACAGTATTTTCTATAAAATACAGAAAGATAATTCAGCCCTTCCTCTGAGATAGTTGATTAAAATTTGTTTTTATTGATATTTTACCACTTACCATTGATACCATCATGCCAGTTTTTAGAATTTAAGAACACCATTATAGTGTATTTATAATTGTATATACTTATCTAGCAATAATACTCTTGACATAAGTCAATTCTTTTTGACTAGATGTCAATATGAATTAAATCCTCTGCTTATTTTAACTTACCCAATGATTAGAAGACTTTCCACAGTCTACTTTCTGGCTGTGTACATTTCACATCTTGCTTCTTCTCTGCCCAAATGCTCTGGTTCCAGGTGCTATAGAATTTGCTCACATTGTGATTTGATCTTTGGACCTGTATGTTTGTGTTATGAAACTAGGTGTGTCTACATAATAGTGTGCTCCTGAAAGCATCTCCCAGCTAACAGTAACCTAACCACACACATAAATGTATTGACTCATTAAACTGGACGTAAATGTATTCGTGACTCACTCAACCTCTACTTCACTGTATCTCAAACATGCCTGTAATCACTTCAACTCCAGAGCAGGCTGGGATGGAAAGAGGTGGTAGTCTATAGTGGTTGGGGTTAAATATCTTATTTGTGCTAGATTCCCAAAAATTCATGGCCATGTGAACACTTCTTTAGACCCTTTTAACATATTGAGGGCCCTCGAAGCTTAAACCTCATTTGCTTCATGGTAAACCCATCTGTGTTTCCTGACCCTTTCATCCTGGACTGGTCAGTTGCCTCCTGTGTAGTTGGATGTGGTGAGTTCTGTCATGCTCAGGTCATCTTATGAAATCCAGCATCCTGTGCTGTCTTCTTCAGCCTTTATAAAGTAAGCTGTCTCAAGTAAGTAGCACCTGTGAATATTGGGTCTTTTGGCTCCCCTCCTCCCAGCCCCATAGGCTTTAGTAGTTATTTAGAGGGACAACGTTGTAAGTTTCATTTTTCCTCCAGGAAGCATCTCAGCTCTCAGGTAAACCTACAGGTATAATTTAATACTTGGGGGTGATGTCATCTATATACTGCAGATATTTGAGTCCCAGTCTTCTGTCGGCCAGGAAACCCAGACACGTGATTAACATAGGAAACCTCAGGATGACTGGGACCGGGATGCCTCAGACTGTCTCTCTGCTCAGGTGACGACCATCAGGAGTGCCCTTAGAATAATATTGTCCAATATTGCTTTTATATTGCACATCTTTATATTAATTTCATTTTTAGTCATCTGGATGAAGACTTAAATCTTGAAATCACTTTTGGACTACTGATAATTTTACTGTCAAGTCATTTGAATGAGCTGATAATGCTTGTAATTTTAAATGAGGCCAGCATCTAAGGAACCTCAGATTAAAATTGTTGTTCATTTATTCTGCCAAATTACGGGTAGAATACCAAAGCCAAAAAGACATGTCTTCGGTTCTGGGAATGAAATGTTCCTCATCATATTGAAATCTGCTGCTGCTTATTTTGCACTTTTAAATTTGTAATTTAAATAGTGATATACAAATATGCAGATGTGTGCTGCATATATGACATGCATATAAAGGATTTATGTTTTTTTAGCCATTTAAACAAAAGCAATATCATGTCCCTACTAGCAGTGAATGGTCTTCCCATACGACTGGCCATACTAGTGTTCAGATATTTAAAACAGAGATCAAGATTAGACTGCTACTACTTCAACTATAACTTGAGACACATATACATATAAAGTGAATTCTTTATGACTTCCCTACCAGGTTAAGTTCAGACTTTTTTCTTTGATTGTTAAGAGAAAAGAACAAACACAATGCTAGATGACAGCAAGGAGAGAAATTAGAATACAGGGGATGCTTAAGTTGTATAATAATCACTAGCTTACCTATAATATATGGGTGTTGTGACAGTCTAATAAGGTGTAGTACATTAAAACATTTTGGAAAATGTAAAATGCTATAGCCAAACATAATTATGTTTGTGTTTTACAATTATATTTCTCTCTACTTAAATATCGACCCAATAATCTGTGCATAGCAGGAGTTCTTATTTTAAAAATTCACAAAGATTTAAATGGATTAAAAAAATTTCTTGGAAACCTCATGGTTCTAATTATTTCCATTAAGTTGAATGTGGTTTTCTAAAAATAGTTCACTTTAGAACCATGCAGATTTTAGCAAATAGTATGTTTGAAGACAGTTTTTACTGGGAAAAAAACTAAGGCCAATAAAGACATACTCCTGAACAGGCTTGAATAAATCCAATGGAATAAAATGCAAGATAAAGATTTACTTCAATGCAGTGTTAGCTTATGTTTTACCTTTTTCCCCCCATTCTTATCTGCCTGCTTGTTACAATATTGACAATGATATTTTCCCATAAATTTTATTAAAACATTTTTCTCTATAATGGAGGCAGTGATCAGAGATGTTGGTAGTTCCTGGTTACCTTTCCCCTACCCCCCACAAACTTTACTTCGATATTCTGAATGAATTCCACAGGATTAATATTAGGAAAAAAAAAGAAAAAAACTCCAATTCTGATTATTGTATATGCCTGTTTGTGGCTCATAAGGCTATAAATTGTCAAACTTTGGGTTTAGCTTACAAACTTTGTATAATATACACACTATTGTTAACTTTTAGTGTGTAACATAATTAATATATATTTAAATGTGGACAGATATATACAAACAATAAATATCTACATATATTTGTGTATATATATTTTTAAACATTGGACCATAAAAGACTAGACCTCTATTTTGCTATCTTAGGCTGATAGCCCAGTTGTAACAATAAGGTGTAGTTTATAAATAGAGCATTTTATGTATCAGATTACTTGAATTGTGAAGAAATAATCTCTTTGCTTAAAATTATTGAGGTCTAACACCTGTAAATACTTTTTAAACCATAAAAAATATAACAGAGTTGCTCTCACAGCTGAAGATCAAGGGCATGTATCAAACAAAAAAACCAGACATCACATCTGATTTTTAATTCTAGCAAGACACACTCCATATTTCAGTTTACGTCTTTTCTGATCGATTCAGCAGGCCTGACGCTGAGCAGCGTATAATATCACCAACTTGATGAGGTGTGACCTGTCCTAAGGTCACTCAGTAACTGTAAAAAAAAACCCCTGCACATATGTTCCCCAGTCTTGGGCTTCAAAATTGGACAATGTTACTTGGAAATATATTAAAAAATGATGTTGCCAATTGCTATGCACTTTTAAGGTTTACTTTGCTGAAAAGAATATTCTTTGGAGTAAATAGCAATATTAGAGACAGAGCCAAGGAACATTCGTAATAGGAAATACTGAATTACTGTAGTGTAGCATCGACTTTTGCGTTTCATTAATGAAACAAAAATTCCTTTGCTTTAAAAGAGACAGTTGAGTTACATAATTAGGTCATTTTCTTTCTAGCTCTAAAAGTCCGTAAGTAAACAATAAAGATCAATATTGTAGAAAGAAAAGCAGCAGAGCCAAATGGAGGCTTTCTTCTCATACTTTGTAACTTGGATCTTTGTTCAGGCTTTTCCTTTCAAATCATGTTTTCATTCAATGTATTAAGTATACTAAACAGGAATCATCAAGCTTAAATCAAGCAAAAACTTAGTAATGAGATAAGCCAGGAGCTATCCAGAAAGGTAGCTGATGTGTTTATAGTCCTATCATTCTTGTTCATTCTACTTTGAAAATGGAGTTATTTGTATGTCACTAGCAAAGTCCTTAGCAAAATAACCTCCGAATCTGTTTTAAAGTGGTTGAAAGGGAAGAGCAAAAGATAATTTGATTTTCACTTTCCCCGATATTTTCCCTTCCATTAAAAAAATCCATTTAAAAAGTGTTTAAAAGCTCTAATTTTTGACAGCGCTGCAAAGGCAGGTCCTACGGCTGCATCGTCGTGCAACTGTCAGACAGCAGGACCCGGGAGCATCTGGTTGAATAAATCTCCAGAATGATCCAAAATGATTATTGGCAATAAGTCATTTTTCCTCCCTGGCATCCTGGTCTTCAGTGTTGAATGACTTTTCTGTCTGAATATGTGTCCTAAAAGCATTGATAAGCAGAGGTGATGTGGGCAGAGATCATTATAAAGAAACATAATCTTCTTAAAAATTGTGCTAATATCTATGCTTGGAAATGGGTATGACTTACTCTGATATATTTGTGTTTGCTTTCTGGTGGGTCTTCTAGCTCATGCAGCATTTCTAAGTTGAGCGTAGAAAATAGAGCCCCAGAAGCAAAGGGGAGGAGAATTTGGTAGGAAAATTTGCTTCCTACTAATAGGATAAAACACTCCCATCTCTCTGAAATGTATTTAATTTTTGTAATCACTTTAAAGAAATAGTTAATTTAAAAAATACCCAATGGAAAGTTATGTGCAACACTTGTACATTATCAGTTTCTCCCCTAAAGTTTTCTTAATAGCGAGATTATTTTTCTATAAAGATCAAGGAAATACTTATTATAAAAACATTCTGAGTAGGATAAATTACAAAACTGCTTAGAGTAGCATAGCTTAAAATATAATTTTGTCAAGAGTGTAGCACTGTAGCATTAATGTTCAATTATAGAAGTTTCAATTGTGAAGTATGAACATCATAAATATTAAATATAAAATCTGGTAACTAAATTAAATCATTCTTAGGAATATTATTTTACCAATCTTTTGAAAATTATATAGAATATTTAGGGATTTTTGATAGAATTTAGAAACGAGTCAAGATTGTGTTAACCCACCCATTTTGTAGATGAGAAAATTGAGATGGAGACAAGATAAATCATTTGCCTAATACCCCATCAGGACTTGGTGTAGAATGGGCAGCAGGACTGTTGTTCATGGATCACACACACTCTCTGCCGCAGGAATCCTTCTAGGATGTAGACTGACATAGTAATATGTATCAAATGTAAATCCAGGGCCAGGAAATTTTTACCCAACTTCATATTGAAAATGCATGTAATATTTCACAGTCACTCTGATGTAACATAAGTAAAATATTTTATGATTCTAATGAGTGTTTTGATTCATGGCACAATACTTTCTAAATACTGAGGTGATTTGTTATTTGAACATGGTGCACTCCTCATGTCATTGCACGTTCTACTTCAGTTATCAGATGCACAGCATAAATATATTAGCAGATAGAAGTTACGCTTTCGCTTTTGAACTTCACACCTGTTCAATGGAGAGAAAAGAAGTAATTACACGATTATACACTAGTATATTTAGGAATTTGAATATTATAATCAAAATTTTAAAATCGTTTCATTTGATAAGAGTATCATTTTGGGAACATGTTGGCCAAATTGTAGCTTCCTGATGCAGTTGTCCTCAGAAGCTTAGAATCTATGATAAACTGAGGCTTTGTAGAGAACAACAACAGACTTCAGATACTGTTGCTACTTCCTAAAAATCCAATAGAGGGAATAACAGATGTGTTTCCAAGCATACTTCTCAATACAAAAGGAAAAAAATGAAGAATATTGAAAGGTCAGGGATTATACATGTAGGTTAGAGATTGAAAAGAGGTGAAGTAAGCTTCAGAAAGCTTCGGAAAATAGGTGGATGTTGAAACACACAGTTAGACATAATTTGTGCGCAGGCTCAAAGGTTTCCGAAGCAAGGAAACATACTGTCAGAGAGGGTATGAAATGGAGGTTCGTGAGGAAAAAATATCACGGGAATAGAATTGTATGGGAAGGGAATTGGATGTTATAGAGATGGGCGTCCTCTCTTACGCTCATTATTTCTAATTTCATACAATTCACGCTAAACACAGAATTATGGACAAGAACATGGATTCTGGAAGCTTTATAACTTAAGTGTTCTAACTTTAAAATGTGGATAATAATTCCACTTACCAAATAGCACTTTTTGAAATCTTATTATGAGCCAAGATCTAAACTCTTTACGTATATCAACTCATTAGACCTGAGGATAACTCCCTGAGGCAAGTTCTAATGCTCTTGTTATGAGGATTAAAGGGACAATTAAATGCCATGCACTTCAGTGAATATAGCAAAATCACCAAAAAGTTAGCAGTTAGGATCATCTTAATGAGATGGTCTTCAAATTAAAATGGACATACATTTAATCCAAATCTAGTAAGTTACTGTTGGTAGTGATATCGCCAATGTCAAAAGAATAAATGAACAGTTGCAGTTAGAATTATTTGTGAATTTGAGCTTCATTATAGTACCTGAAGATCAAAATAAATCATCCCATCAAATGTGGTGATGCTTCACATTTGTAGGTCAACTATTTTTATTTGTTCCTTGTCTTTCAGAAAGTGCCTATTTTCACTGTACACAGATATGCCTTGAGGATGGGTTTTCTAATGAATACATTTTTTGCTCTTGGCTAGTTGGTTCTGTTTAAAATAAGTGTAATTTGGGGCACCTGGGTGGTTCAGTTGTTAAGCGTCTGCCCTCGGCTTGGGTCATGATCCCAAGGGTCCTGGGATCCAGCGCCGCATCGCGCTCCCTGCTCCGCGGGAAGCCTGCTTCTCCCTCTCCCGCTCCCCCTACCTGTGTTCCCTCTCTTGCTGTGTCTCGTCAAATAAATAAATAAAGTCTTTTAAAAAAATAATAAAATCAATGTAATTTCTAATAAAATCTGTTAACATTATGGTGGAATTTAGTTGATTCCTTAAGGATTTCCACTCCTTGTCCACAGTAGTTTGATTATCTTTTCTCACTGTGGCAAGGCCTATCAGAAAATCTCAGTTTTCATAACAGAACTTTGCAGAAATAATTTGGGCCAAGGTTCTCCAACATGTTGGAACAGGTGCTGACTCTGAGGGACTGGAAGTTAATGACTTTAGCTGAAGCTGAGACTTGTTTCCACATCTCCCTGGTCTGTGACATAGAGCGATTAGGGTTAAAAGTAAGATAGGTATACTGATCTACTATAACATACATGAATTGGTGCCTATATCAATTGCAAATGAAGAAAAGGGCAAAGGCCAATACCTCCTGAATAGTCACCCTAGATAAGAAATAGATTTGTCTTTCATATTAGATTTTGTGGTTTTTGATTGAGGTGTAATTGTTACCTTTAAATCTTTAGCTTTTTCTAGTTTTCAGATATTTGTATATTATAATTTAGTCAACTAACAGTCATTAATCAATAAATGCAGTATGAAGTACAAGTTAAAGTGACTTGCCAATTAGGCACATGATTACTATCCTTGAGAAAACTATAATCGGGCAAATATTAGGGATATATTTTATTTTAGAAGAATGTACCTTTTTAAAAAAGATTTTATTTATTTATTAGAGAGAGAGAGAGCACTAGAGAGAGAGAACAAGCATGAGTGGGGGGCAGAGGGAGAGGGAGAAGCAGACTCTCTGCTGAGCAAGGGGCACGATCTCAGGACCCTGAGATCATGACCCGAGCCGTAGGCAGATGCTTAACCAACTGAACCACCCAGGCACTGCAGGGATATATTTTTGGTTTCTTTTTTAAGTAGGGGAATGATATGAATCCCCGGCTACAGAATATCCTTGGAGATTGTTGGAAGTTAATTTATGCAATATATTCAACTCAACATGATAGTCTATTTCTGTTATGATTACATTGCAACATTTTTAGACATAACTATAAAAGAAAATATGCTAACCTGAAGAGCATATTATAAAAGTAGAGAAATTGAGCTCTGATACTTTTCAGAAAGCCAAAAAAGGAAGAAGTGGGAATAAATTTTGAAAAATATTTGTGAGGCTAAAATAATGATCTCAATAAAAATGCAGGAATAAAATATAGGCTGTGCTCCTATAAACGAGTAACCTCCTTGGCTGGGCTTCAAGTAATGCTCTTTCTGATTGAGCATTTTTTTCTTTAACAAGATGCAATATACACGTTGACTTGTCGGACTAATGAACCCCTCTAGAATCCATTGATGGCGATTCAACTCTTAACTCTGAGAGCATTACATGGGATCTGATATACTCATCCTGAAGCTTCTTTTTCACACATAGGATGTGTGAAATGGGATGGAAATGATAGGATGTATCTCCATTTTTATTTTAATTTCTTTCTCAGTACAGAGAATCTATGTTGACCCACATGGGTTTTTTTTCTACCCTTCTTTTGTTTTCAGTGTTGTCTATATTCTTTTGAGAGTGGCTTTCTTCCAGTTGTTGACTCAATAGCTTAGTCAACTTTATAAATCAGTTTCTACTTGGATCCAACTTAAATTTTGGATCTTACTTTGGATTTTGGATTTTATTTTGGATTCTACTTTGGATCCAACTTAAATGGAAATACTGATGATTTTTATGCCATCCCTTTAACAGCAGAAGTGATGACTGCCTTCTACAGTGATACAGAGAATGTTTTGCTGCAAAGCTATATTTGGAGTTTGTACATATTATCAGAGACAGAAAAACAAAACATTTGTCTTTATGAGAAATTGTACAGAATAGCAATACTTTCACACATATTTCAAATACTAATTTGTCTCTAAGGATTTAAGGAATAATGCAGTTTTAGACTTCAGGATCCTTTGAAAATAATGTCCAGTCTTCTACAGTTGAAGAGGCGATATAGCAGAGTACCAAGAATAGATTTTGGAGAGAGACATCTCTAAGTTCAAATCACTCCTCATCTGTCAGTTTCCTTAAACTCTCTGCGACTCTACTTCCTCATCTGTAAAATAAGGATTGTAGTATATCCCCCATAAAGTCATTGTGAACATCACATGGGATATGTGTGATTAAGCAAAGTAAAACATTATAACAGCGGGAGATGACAATTCCAAAAGAGAAGAAAAATTCATCAAATTACAATGAGAAGTTTGCAGCTTATTTCAGTATAGAAGATACTCCAATCATATTTGGTCTTGCTTTGTGAGAATTGAGAGGTAAAGTATATAATGTAGGTATGCATAAACATTTTTGGAAGCCCCACAAACTACCTGTTTCCGCCCATAGAGTGTAATAGAGGGGAGCATGCTGTTCTTATGGTGGTAGAAGTTTGTAATGAATGACTGGGCCCTGGTCTGGCTCTCAACAGAACAAAAGTGAAAACATCAATTTAAATAGGGCACCTGAATATCTTTGACATTTTTCTAGGCAAAGAGATGGAGCAATGAATAAAAGAGACAAAATTTCCTGATTTCTTAGAGTTTATATATAGGTGAAGAGGACAGACAATAGATATGATAGATAGGTAATTTTGAACATATAAAAGAAACGGAGTAAGTCTTTTGGAGAAAAAACAAGAAAGTGATTGGGAATGCTCATTGGGTAAAGAGGGAAGGCCTCTTGCTTAAGACTTTGAGGGAAGGAGCCGGTATGTCTCGGGCTAAGTGTTCCAGACAGAAGAGCACTGGTAGATGCCCTGAGGCATGAAGGAACTGGCATTCCCAGCATCAGCAGGAAAGGCAACAGAAGAAGGGACTGAGGGGAATGAAGAGTAGATGCCCTCAGAAAGACTGCAGAAACTTCTAGGCCATTGTAAGGACTTCTGTTTTCACTTAGCGTGAGTTAGAAACCAGAGGAGAGACCTGATAGGACTTCACATTTTAACTTAACTACAATCACTCTGGCTTCTGTGTTTCAAATTCTGTGATCTGTGAAGGTGATAGGGAAGATGATTTATTTAAAATCTTAAAATTTGTGGGGGACCTGGGAGGCTCAGTCCATTAAACATCTGACTCGTGATTTGGCTCAGGTCATGATCTCAGAGTCGTGAGATGGAGCACTGAATCGGGCTCCATGCTCAGCAGAGTCTGCTTGAGATCCTCTCTCTCCCTCTCCCTCTGCCCCTCCCCTTGCTCACGTTCATACAGAAAGGTTAGTCTTCGTGTGCTCCATGTGGTAGGCTGAATAATATCCCCCCACCCCCCAAAGATGTCCAAATCCTAGTCTGAACTTTGTAAATGTGTTACCTTACACTGCAAAAAGAACTTTGAAGATGTGGCTAAGGATTTTAAGATGGGAAGATTATCTGGGAGTATGTATCTGGGACCAATGCAATCACAAGGGTCCTCAGAGGAGGGAGACAGGAGATCAGAGAAGAGTAGTGGATGTGATGACCAAAGTAACAGAGTGAGACAGAGAGTAGCCATGAGCCAAGAGAAGAAGGTGGCCACTAGAAGCTGAACAAGACAAGGGAAATGGATTGTCCCTTGCTGCTTACAGAAAGAACCAGGTCTGCGGACAGCTTGAGTTAGCCCAGTGAGGCTGTTGAATCCACTTCTGACCTCCAGAAATGTGAGGGAATCAATGTGTGTTGCTTTAAGCCAGTAAGTCTGTAGTAATTTGCTACATCAGTCTTGGGAAACTAACACACTCCTGTATTTCCCTCCAGTCTCTGTTCCAGTATTCTCTTACAGCTGAACCTTTCCTTGAACTCTCTACATAGAACAGCCATGCTCTTCCTACCAACCCACCATCTCTGTAGCACCTTTCCTCTTCATTTGGTACTCTGCTTTTGAGGCTCTCCTTAGTGCAGAGTTTCATCTTGGAAGGCAGCGTCATTTGGTCAGCTTCAGGAGTCCATGGGGTGTGGGTAACTCAGCACAGTCACACCTTACTATGACCCCTTTGCTCTCATCCATAGCCGGCCCCACAAAGCTTTCCAATGAGTATTTCTCAGCAATCTTTGGTTTCTCCAGTTCTCAGCGCCCTCAGAAATCCCCTGTGCCTTACCTCTATTTTTTCCTTAACAGTTTCTGATGCCCTGTGGTTCTTTCCACTTTTTATGAGAAAGTGGCCACTGACTCATATTTTGGGATTTGTAAGGACACTCTGTCACTTGAGTTTGTTGTAGACATTGTCTGTGAGTTTTGAGTCTTTGCTTGCTGTTTATGGGGGACTCAGGGAGATTCCAAAACTATGCCTCCACTAGTATCTCTTCCCCGAATCTAATATCATTTTAAATATTCACAAGTCTGGGAATGGGGCTTTGTGTTTTGTTTTGCTTTTATTTTTTTAAAACAGGTTTTTGAGAAACACAGACAAAACAATTATATATTACTTAGGGATTTTGCAACTAGAATTTTTAATTGACACTTACTAAATAGACTATTGGCCCAGTACAAACTTGTACTTAACATTTTCTTATGACAGACCTCTCTTATTTAGAGGGGAAGTCAAAGCTATTTCATTTACTGTATGTTAGGCACTGTGAGGAGTAATGGGTGTACATTCGGTCAAGTATTCTATAAAGCCTTATGAGGATATGTTAGCCACATGAGACAGATAAAGAGCTGAATATGTTTGGTTTGCTTAAGGTGGTAGGTGGGATGCTTACAGAACCCTGGCTCTGAGCGTGATGCAAAGACAAGGGTTCCCAAGAGAGATGTAGTCAGGGTAGAGCTCTAATTACAGCAGAAAAGAAGATGTGGAGAAACCGGAAGAAAATTATTCGCATGGGTTGGGCTAGCATGTTATGGGTTTGGAACTTTAGTAATGGGTTGGGCATGTGGATGAGCAGGAGCTACTCTTGCTGGCTTATGGGGGAAATGGGACAAGGCTTTCTCATCCTAACTCCCGAGTGAGTGAGGCTGAAAATTCATGACCTGTCTTAAGTAGCACCTGGGGTGATTAAGAGAGGGAGTGCTGTGGAGACAAGACAAGGCCAGTATGCTACAAACAGAGTGATACAGTGTTGGTTTTTAGCAAGAGTTAACAACCTATTAGAAAATCTGTTGAATTAAAAAGAAGAAAATCTATTGAATTATTGTGTAATTACTCTTAAAATACTCTTAAAATTACTCTTAAAATCTGGAATAAGATTATTCTGTCAGAGTAAGCAGGAGGTGCTTTGAAAGTTTCCAAGCCAAACAAACAAGCAAAAACAAAAGCAAAAACAGAACAAAATGAAATAAACAGACAAAAAGACCTTCCTACACATACCATACCATCAATTGATTTTAGTTAGAAAATATGCCTTTGATGTTTGGACTTGTATCAGCCCCATCTATACTTAGTATGAATGTCTTCAGTAAGGTTGCTTTTTTGTTGTTATATATAAAAGAATGGGCGTTTTCATTGAAGAAAGGATTATTTTCTGTTATGGGGCACTTTAGTGAAAAGTGAATTTAGTTGGGGGATTTCAACAGACCAAAAGCATAACAAAATATTCAGCTAAAAGGAGGGAGAAGGATGACCAAAGGATGCCAGCAATAAATTTTTTCCTCATTTACCATTTTCCTAAGTATGCCACTGGAAACGTTCTCTTGGGAAGACTCCACATGCCACAGACTGCCTGTACTTCATCTTTGAAACCAGCAAAAATATTTTGATTCTGTCAAAATTATAAAAAATTGTTGATTACAGTTTCTTTCTCTCTTATATTTAAAATGTGTTGGAGAAAAATGAGTTATTATAATTGAACATTTTCCTGATATGACATTCTCAATGAAAATGACCACAAAACATGCAGTCATGTGTATACTTTTAAAGAATGAGCTTCTTCATTCATTCTTTCCTCTTTCCCTCCCTCCCTCCCCTTCCTTCCTTGTTTCCTTCCTTGCTTGCTTGTTTCCTTCCTTCCTTCCTTCCTTCCTTCCTTCCTTCCTTCCTTCCTTCCTTCCTTCCTTCCTTCTTTCCTTCCTTCCTTCCCTCCCTCCTTTTCTTCCTTTCTTCTTTCTTAGAATGCAAACTAGCGTTGCCTCAGTTTGTTAGAAAATGATATGTGACCCTAACAGGTACAGTTTGGATTCTTATTTCTTTGGCATGTTGAATACCAAATCTTTAAAGCTATCAGTGGTCAAATTTCCTACCATTCTTATCGAGAAATCCAAGCCACCAAATGTGGTCAAATAATTAGCTATGACAAACGCACTGCATGTTGCTGCTGGGTACATCATTGAAATGGCTGCATTCTGACCTGACGTTAGTGGAAGGAAAAGGCATCTTCGCCAAACGAAAAACTTGCTTCCAATTTAGAACTTTGCAAATTTAAGTTATTGTCAATCATGCTGCATTTGAGTATACAGTCCCTAAGCATAGTATAACTACCTGCGTGAATTCAAAATTTTAAACATGCTCTGAGTTAGCTTTACTTCTCATCTTCCCCTCCTTTTCAACCTTCTCATGAACACCTGTCAGGTCTTGATACTTTCTTCCTTTAACATTTTTCAAAAAGTGTTGGTTCCAGATTCATTGTTACTTTCCCAGGACATGATATATGTTTTTGGTTAGCTCCAACCTGGCTTTCTTTCTTGGTTCTTTCCCAAGACATTGTGCATTTGATCACTGTAGGGTTGGATGGGACAGACTGCTAGATTGCAGTTTGCTCATTAACTTGGTCAATTAATCAATTCAGAGTTTCCATAGAAGGCAGAACAAATGTACCACACTGATGTTTTGTATGGTTGTCATTTCAGTGGCTACTTTAACTATCCTCACCTTTTCGACCAACACCTCTCCCCACCCACACCTCCCCCACACCTACACGCCCCTCCCCCAACTTGCACAGTGTACTTCACTTCTAGGAGCCATAACTATGCCTGCATTTCTGAGGTTTCTGCCGCTGTTTGTCTGTTAGCCAAAGTCTTAACATTTTTTTCACTTTGTCTTCATATTGTATTTTGCCATATATTAGACTTTTTATTACTCTTTTAGAAACCGTTGGGTACACACAACACACACATATATAGTGTTAAATATAAACTTGTATTTGTTGGAGGGAATTCCATTATAATTATTTTAATAAAGCACTGTTACTACAAGGCACTAGCCAGAACTTTTAGACATATCTATTACAGCACATTTTACCTTTCATTATTATTCCTTTGAGATTGATTTGTTTGCTTTTGCTTTATTTTTATTTACAATTATGCTTTCAAAATTGTAATAAGGGGGAAAAAAGAACCTGTTAGCTTAAACGGGAGTAAAGAATTTCTCTACAGTAAAACAAATGAATTTCTTAAGTTTTGTGAGGGACCATTTGGTTTGTGGAATGATGTCTTTCAGTATAAAAATAGTCTGAGCTAGGGGCATCTGGGTGTCTCAGCCGGTTAAGTGTCCGACACTTGATTTCAGTTCAGGTCGTGATCTTGTGGTTGTGGGATCAAGACCCATGTCAGGCTCTGTGCTCAGTGTCGAGTCTGCTTCAAACTCCCTCTCTGCCCCTCCCTGCTTGCACTGTCTCTCTCTCTCAAGTGAATAGATGAAATCTTAAAAAAAAAAAAAAAAAAGAGTAGTCTGGGCTAGGAGTGAGGCAAAGACAAACCAGTTGCTCTGAATGGCAAAGTAAGAAGTTTGAGTTTCTCTAGGCAGCCTGAGAATGAGACAGAAGATGAAACTGGGTGAGGGAAGACAGGACAGTTAGCAACTTCCTGTATGGAAGGAGGGTGGCCAGGCAAAAGTTTTCAGTGTCAGGAGTGGCTAAGAGATTTGAAAAACAGGTATGCCTAATGTTTAATTTAAAGTTGTTCTCTAGATTGCTCTGGTAGGTAATCCCCACCTCCCACCCTGATTGCACCAAAATTTCACTCTAGTCTGCTAGACACATGTAAATAGGTAACTTTGAGTGGTTGCTATTTGGGTGTGTGTGAAAGGGTTAGGGCACTGTCCAATTAGGATGGGGTGAAGAGGGGAGGAAAATCAAAATAATAAGCAAAGGCAGAACAGTGATATAAAATTCAGCAGAAGTAACCAGTGCCAAAGGCAGTTGGCAGAAATATAAGTGCTGCCCTCTTCTCATTCCAAATCTGTAACATACCTGAGATGAGAGGTTTGGTTGGCTTTACTTAAGGGACAAGGTGGCCTTAAAACTATGAGGCGCTTCTTGCATCCAGGGGCTGACTTTTGCATTGCTATGTGATCTGTATGGAGGAAGATCTCTGCTTCTAGTAATGCCATGATTATGCATGTATGTGTACTGATAGCCACAGGCGATCAAAAGGAACACAAGGAGAAAGGTAAAAGAAAGAAGAGAAAGAACAACAGAAGGAGGAAAAGACATGTCAAAGTTCTCCCGTGCTTTTAAAATTGATCATGAACTTGCCGGTGATGCTCTTCTCTCCTCCTTTTCTTCCCTTTTTACTTTCTCTTCTTTTTTCTCTTCCTTCGTTCCCTCCTTCTCCGTGCTCTTCTGCTCTCATTTTCTTCTTTGCAATAAAAGAGAACAGATTGAGAAGTAAAAGTGGCATGTAAGAATTTGGGAAGAAGGTAGCTTTCCATTGGCAGTTGCTGCTTCTCTTGGGTTTTACTTAGATGGCACAAGGAAATAACTGTGTGAGTGCCCATAGGAGTCTCTGCATATTAAATGGATGAAGTATATTTGCCAAAATTTGGGGATGGAGGCCAAACACGGGCTCAGTACCAAAAAGTAGATCAGGATGTGGGGAAAAAAGGGGTAAGAGGGAGGAAAGGGCTGAGTAAAGTCCATAGGGCTATGGCATTGGCTTTCAGAGACAAGCTGTATTGGGCAACCGGAGCAAGATAAGGAAATTGCTGGAAACTGGGAGTGTTCTTGTGCCTTCTCGGGGACCTCATCCCTGACTCTCAGACCATCTCCCTGTCATTTTGACTCGCAAAAGATTCCTTTTTAGTATGCAGTATAATTATAATCAATTTATTAGTCGTTCCTTCCCTACTAGTTTGTAATCTTCATGAAAGTAGGGATTATAAAGTGCTTATATAGTGTCTGGACATAACATCATCATCATCATCCACTAAATATTCTCACCTAGTATAATGTGTGGCACATGATAAATATGTATTGAATATTTGCTGAAGGAAGAAATGAATGGACAGAGGCTCAGGAGGAAAGCATAGATTGAAGAGGTCAGTGAATTGGATTGGGTCTTCCAAAGTGGATGTTCTCATCTAAGGGCTTTATACAGTCAAGTACTTGACTTTGTATAGTATTTATATGCCTTCAAAGGATGTTCAAAGTGGAAAAAGGATTTGTTTAGCAAAATTAATTCAAATATTTACTAACATAAACAGATTTGAAAAGTAATCCAATTTTAGCAAAAGAATTTTATATTTTTTTGATTTTACAATTTATTTCTAATTCTTTGTGACACCGGCTATGGTGAGTCAGCCATTTTATAGAAATTGTTTTGGTGAATTCTAGCCCTGAATTTTAGATTGAGATTTTCATACAACTCATGATTGAATTAGCTAGGTTTGATTTCATAATTCATTAGTTGTTTTGTTTAATAGATAAAGTATGTAAATTTATTTATGTTAAAGACAGGATCCCACCCTTCCCTCCTTTTGGGAATGCTTTTATTTTATTTGCAATTATTTTCTGGCAAATTCCTTTAATAAGCTTTTTTCTCCCCCCCAGTATAAGAATATAAAGTTTAGCGCCTCTAACAAATTATTCCAGTGAATGCTGACATAAACCATATTGTAGAGATGCCGTCAGTAGTAATGAAAGGTGTATTTTTTTCGGAGATTGTAAGATTTCCTGCTTCTTAAAAGAGGAAGGAGTGGTAATCCAAGTTGAGACTTGCACATAGCTATATTGTGATGACTCAATATCATGATTGAAATCAAAGCCTACGATTTTTTTTATAGCATCAATTCTTGAAATGGAAATAGCATGAGAATCATGGTAGTTCAGTTGTACTTATGACCCATATTTAAATGTATAAGTTACATTTATAATTTTCCTTCATTGCTTCTGAAATTTTCTCTGGAGCTCACATTTCTAAAAAAATTGCAGTACAAAAACTAAAGATTTTAATTACTCTAAGTGTTTTGAAATTGCTTACATATGAATGATTTTAGTTTGTTTAGGTTTAATATAACCTCAGCCATCTGTTACAAAAGAGTACTTTCTGCCATTCCCTGATGATTGATAAAAATTTATAGTATAGGAGGCTAAGTACTCTTCCCCAAATCTCTTTCATGTCACAGTTTAGGCTAAGTTGAGCCAAATAATTATAAGCAAAACTCATAACATATCTCACTATTCTAAGGATTCCAGTGATTCCTTTATGTGTGTGCTACAAATTCTCACTGGAGCTAATGGTGATCACTGGGACTTCAGGTAAAATTTGAGATGGCAAATTATTTTGTTATAGAATTCAATTAAATTTTATTGTTGAAATAATTCAAACCTACAAAAAAATTTTAAAAATAATGTAACAAACACAGGGTACACAATTTGGATTTAACAGATGTTATTTTCCTTAAGTTCATGTTTCCATAAGTTCACACCTTATTTTTATTTGAAAGAAATGAAACATTAAAGATCCCCACAAAACCTCATCCTTGTAATCCTTTCCTCTTTTGCCTCCTCAAAGGTATGCATCCTACTGCAACTTCATTTTTCTCATGTAAGCTTATGTTTTGGAGATATTAATGCATGCAAATTTAGTTCACACTTCTTACCAGTTGTATCACATTTTATAGGAATAAACTGCAATTTATCCATTTCCTTATGATGAATATTTGGGCATTTCCACATTTTTGCAGTTGTAAACAAGATTTCAGGGAATGGTCCTTGTACTTGTCTCCTTTGAGCAGTTGTATGGGAATTTCCTTAAGACAGATTTCTGGAAATGAAATTCATGACTCATAGGGCAAGTGCAACTTTAACTTTTTTAGATATTTCTGCATAGTTCTCTATAAAGTTGTTGTGTAAATTTTATGCTTTCAGATCAACATTAAGGTTTATTTTTCTCCATATCCTCACCAACATGTGGATGTTATCCATCTTAAATATTTATCAGCCTGGAAGGGGTGAAACATTAACTCCTCTTTATTTCATTTCCCTGTATAAAATATCTGGTTAAGATTTGTTACTAGGAGAGCAGAAGATAGAGTTACTCCCCTTTATTTTCTTTAGGGTCTCAGGCAGAAGGAATTTCATTTATTATGTTCCTAGGCTCATGATACAAAATCATAATTAGTCCATGCATGATTATATTTTTATTTGCCTGTTTATTTGTAAATAATGTCATGGACATCCCTGAACTTTTAAACATCTCTCTTTGCTTCCTATAGCCCTGAATTTTAAGGTGTTTATCATTTCCTTGCTTTTTAGGAATTGTGCATTTGTGTGTGTGTTTGCTTTAGCTTTTTGAACTTCATGAAGAAAGTATCATGTTGAATGATTTTGGAGACTTTATTTTACTTAACATTATGTAAGATCATCCATGATGTTGCATGCAGTTATAGTTTCTTCATTCTCACACTCCATTGCATGAATAAAACATAATTTAAAAAATATTCTCCAGCAGAGGGAATTTGCACTGTTTGTAATGTTTTGCTTTCTGATTGTTCTTGTGGACATCTCATAGCGCACATATGTGAGCAATGCTCTTAGCAAAACTGCTATGAGTAGAATTGACGGGTTGTAGGGTATACAAGTTGCCAACTGTACTAATCTCTGAAAGTTTTTGTAAGACTCACCTGTAAAACCATCTTGACCTGAGTTACTCTCTTAAGCTTTTGCAACTCTCCAATTTCCTTAATAGTCACAGTGCCATTCAGACATTTCATGTCTTCATAGGTTAGTTTCAGTAGGCTAACTTTCCCTAATAATTTGTCACCTAGGTTTTCATTACATTTGAATAAAGTTGTTGATAATATTCACTTATCACCTTTTTAATTTCAATTGCATTACTGGTATTCTGTCTCCTTTATCATTCATATTATTTATGTATTCCCGGTCTCCTCTTATCCCTCAGTATTACCAGAGGTCGCTTCTATGTTGTCACCTTTCAAAGATCTGACTTACAGTTTATGGAACGTCTCTATTTCATCTTTCTAATGATTTCCTTTACTTTCTTTGGGCTTACTGTTTGCTTCTAATTTTTTGTTAGACTTTTACTCTTTAATTTTTTAGTCTTCTTTTCTAACCTGAGCAGTTAAGGCTGTATATTCTCCTCAGTGAGGCCTTAACCAATGGCCCTAAATTTAAATATAGCATTTTGATTTTTATTAATCTCCACAAATTTTTAAATTTCTTGCCATTTATTTTGTGACCAGTGAGTTCCTTAATGGGCATTTTATTTTTCCTATGCACAACTTCTAACTTAACTGTGTTGTGGTCAGAGAACATGACCCTGTATGATAGATACCTTTCATCTGAAAAATTGTGAGATTTGTTTTATGGCCTAGTGTGTGGTCAACTGTGGTAATCATTGCATGTGTATTCAAGAAGAATGTGTTTTTTCTTCTGATTCTATTTTGGATGAAACTATGTTAGCCTTGGGTGGGTGAGGAAGCTGCATGAAGTTAATTCATGTCTAGGCGTTACGTAGGGTAACTTGCAATCAAATTGTACATTGTATACTTCTGAGATTGATGAGATAAACCTGATAGATTTTCTTTTTTGTGCATCGTCTGATTAAATCCTATATTTAATTGTTTTTCTTTTCTTATAGATTTGCACATATCTTTATATATTCTGATCTTTAAGTCCTTCTCTTGGGGGGAATGTAAATATCTTTCAGATATGGCCTATTTCTATGTTTATGAAGATTTTTACAGAAAAATTTCAGCTCACTGTGGTAAATTTATTAATACTTTTTAAAGTTTTTTTGTATTTTTATAATTACACAAATGTTCCCATCTCAACAGTGGTAATAATTTCTATGATGACAAATAAAACAGGGTAATAATATAGAGAATATCAAGCATCAAGTATGGGGGCTACTATTCTATATCTGGTGGTCAAATAAGGCCTTTATGATAAGGTGACATTAGAGCAGAGAACTTATTAAATGAGGAAGCAAGCCATATAGATATATTTCCTGTGTAAGAAATCTTTCACTATCTGGTGATATAAAATTTACTCCTATACATTTTTGTAAAATATTTTTTTAATTTGCTTTTCATTATTTAAAGCTTTATCTGTCTAAAATATTTGTGCGTGCGTGCATGCGTGCGTGCGCGCGTGTGTGTTGTGTGAGGTAGGGGTATAATTTCAACTTTTTCTGCACAGGTATCTTTTCTTACACTGTGCATTAAACAGACCACTCTGTCTCCACTGTTCTGTATTGCTACCTGTCAAATGCCAATACCCTCAATATAATTAAGTCTTTTTAATAAGCTCTCTGTTCTCTTCCAGTAGTCTGTTTTTGTACCAATATCCCATGAATTTAATTACCGTGTTTTTGTAATAAGTTATGATTTCCAGTTGGTTGAATCCTCTTATTACTAGTTTTTTTTAATGTGTCCTGGATATTCCTGGCTTTTCATCATAACATAAATTTGAGGATGAGCTATCTAGTTTCATAAAATGTTAAGTTTTGATTTTAGTTTGGTATCAGTTCACTTAGTGAGAACTGACGTCTTTAAAATAGAGTTTTGTCATCCAAGAAGAAGGTATATATCTGTTTAATAAATCTTCTTGTAAGTCTTTCAGTAAAGACTATAATTTTTTTCTAAAATTTGAACTTATCTTTAGGTAATCTGCATCTTTTTAAAAATCATTAATGATACTTTTTTTTTTAGAAGGGGTAACTTGGCATTTCACTTCTGATTGTTATAATACATATTTCCATATATTAGCTTATTTAATTCTCTGCCACAGACCCGTCACTTAGCAAATTTCAATTAATGACACTTTTTAAAGGATTATATTTTACAATTGTTTATTTTATGTTTAGAAATGTAATCTTTTTATATAATGATCTGATATCCAGCAATCTTACTGAAAATTCTTATTACTTTTAATATATTTATTGGTAGGTTCTATTGGGCTTTCTATTTAGGTAGTAATATCATCTGTGAATAACAAGGATTTTTAAAAAATAATTCTTATACTTTTAATTTCTTTTTCTGGCCTTTTTGTGTTGGTTAGGAATTCCAATAAAATATTGAATAGCATATGTGTGTGTATATTTTACTATATACGCATATATAAAAATAATATATATAAAAATATGAAATTTATAGTTTTTAGCATCCACTAATTACATAATTTAAAATTTGCACTGATTTTTCTATTGTTTAACTTTATATTATTGAGATCACATGATTTGATTATTATGAACTATTTAATACATGATTGATTATAGTTAATTAATATTTAATGATTTATGTTAGTACTAACATGCATTTATCTGTGTTTCAAGTAAAACTGGACCCTCATTTTCCTTGTTTTTACTGTCTTTCTAATTTTTGATATCAAGATTACACTAACTTAATAAAGACAGTTGAGATTTTTTTTTCTCTGCTTTGGGTAACAGTTTGCTTAAGACAGAAAGTATGTGTTATTTGAATGTAGATTTTCCTATAAAATTACCTCTATGTTTTTTGTTCATTTGTTATATATGATTTTTTAAACTGCTGATAAGTTTCTAACTATTAAAGAATTCAAAATTTCTATTCTTGAGTCATTTTGGTGATAGAGATTTTTCTAGAAAGTTGTCTGTTTAATGTGATTTTTTTCAAATGAATTGGCTTGAATTTGTACCACTTTATTATAGTTTTTAAGCGTGTATTTTGTTGATAGTTATGACCCCTATATTTCTTTTACAAAGATTTGCTTTTACCTTATTTGTTTATACCTTAATCCATCCTGCCGAAAGTATGCTTAACTTGTCAGCTTTTCGTAGAATCATATGTTGTTTCTTTTGTTTGTTATTATCATCATTTATGCCAATTTCTATTATTGCCTTATTATGCTCTTTTTTCTACATTTTTTGAGCTTCCTCCATTGTTCTTTGTTAAAAGTATTGTTGTTGTTGTTAAAATAAGTATTCATTCACAGTGATTAAATATCAAATAGCACTAAAAATTGGTATATAGTGAAAAGTTCTTTCCTACTTTGACCCCATCTGCTCAATTTCCATGTGGAGATTTTATGCAGTCATATTTATACAGACACCCACACAATGAATGTTCTTCCTTTGTTTCTTAATAGCGTATATATTTTAGAAATCTACGTATATTGACATTAAGAAATTTGAAGGTTTGGGTTTTTTAAAAATAGCTGGCTAAATTTCTATTGTTTATTTGGATAATTATTTAACCATTCCAGTTTGGATGGGCATTGATGTTTTGAAACATTTGCTACCACGAACTATGATGCAATGTTAATATTTTACTGCATTTAACTTATCTCTCTTTAAACGTATTTTTGCTGAACCACTTGGAAATAAATTGCATACATCGTGATACCTTATCCATATATATTTTATATACATCTGTGAAGGAAAATGATATTCTCCCATGTAATCACAATTTTATTGTCATACTTAAGAAAATTAACAAAAATTCTATATACTATCCAAAACACAATTCTTATTCAAATTTCCTCAGTTGTCCCAAATATATTTTTTATATACTTTTTTAAAAATCTAAGGTCCAATCAAGTTTCACAGACTGCTTTAGGTTGTAATATCTCTTTAATTTCTTCTAATATAGAACAGTCCCCCTCCTCCCTTGTCTTGTAACACCCTGAATTTTTTTTTTAAATCATAGGCTACTTGTTAAATAAATACTCTCTGATTATGGATGTTTCTAATTTTTTTGCCCATCGCTGAATTCAAATTAAATATTTTGGGCAAGAATTCTATATAGGTAATATTGGATTATCAGTATTGGTTACATCAATAGGCACTATTGGTGGTATTTACTTTGATCACTTAATTAAGGTAGTGACAGTGATATCTCTATGTTGTAAAAGGTCTGTTTTCTTTGAAAATTATAAATATTTTTTGGAGAGATAATTCAGGCTTATATAAATATTCTCTTTTTCAACAAGCTTTTACCCAGTGGTTTTGACACTCATAATGATTGTTATCTGAATCAATTATTGCATTGGATTACAAAATAATTTATTTTCTAATTCTTCACTCCTTTTACATATAATAGCTGTGATTCTTTAAAGAACAATTTTCCCTTTTTTCTTCTCTCCCTTCTCTCTTTCTCTCCTAGGGAAACTATACTCATCATTTTTTTAAATGATTTAAAAATTATTTTAAAAAATATTTTTCTTTGCAATCATTATCTTTCATGATGCTCAGATTATTCCAAGTTTGGACAATAAGAGCTGCTTCAAGAAAGCTTCTCTTCTTGACCAGCTCTACTTATTATTAAGCACATCCTTGATTTATGAAATTGCATTTCTTTCAATATGAGTAAGCTTGATCATTTTTTCATATGTATGAAAGGCATTTATATTTCCTTTTCTGTAAAGAATTTATTAATATCCTTTGCTAATTTTCTATTTGGTTGATATCTTTTTTTCCCCTATTGATTTGTATAAAATTGTTAAATTTAAAGAGACTAGATCTTTGCCTTTAATATTAAATATATCATCCCCATTTTCATTTTTGACTGTGGTTTTTTTGCCACATGGATTTTAAAATTTGTATTCTCTTAATATTATGATTTTTTAATAGCTTCTGGATTTTGTGTCACTTAGATAAACTTTCTGCACTCTTAGATTCTACAAGAATTCTACTATATTTTGTCATAGGACTTCTGTGATTTCATTTTTACATTGACACCCTGGGTCTATTAGGATTTTGTTTCTTTTGTGTGGTGTGTAGGACTGATTCAACTTTATGTTTTTCTAAATGGTTATCTAGCTTTCCTCACTTCATTATTGAATAGTTCATATTTTCCTCTCTAGTTTGAGATGATGCTTTTATCATTTGATAAAGTGCTGAATGTATTTAGGTCAATTCCTGGGGTTTGTATTCTATACTATTACTCTGTTTTTAAAATACTGATGCCTCAAAGTTTGAACTACTGAAGAATTATAATACATCTTGATAGTTTAGTATTCCCTCAATGATCTTATTTTTCAGGATTAAGAAACAGCATTCTCATATAAATGCAGAATCACTTTTTCTAGTTAAACAAATTTTTGGCATTTTCATTTGGATTGTGTTCTATTTACAAATTAATTTTAAAAATTGACAGCTTTATATTAGTCTTCCTATCCAAGAACATAACATACCTTTTCATTTGCTCAAGCTGATTTTTTAAGTATAGGCTTTGCCAATTTCTTGTTAATTTCATTTTAGTGTTAAATTTATTATTGTTATTATAAGTGACATAAGTACTTTCATTATTTCATTTAATTGTTTTTGTATATAAACATACATATATCCAGTATATGAAATCTACTGCTTTTCTCAACGACTGAGCCACTCAGGCGCCCAAATCTACTGCTTTTCTATTCATTTATTTTTGTTCGTTACCTTAAAATACTTTGATTATGGTAAGAAATTTTCATTGTTCTTGTTAAATGTTTTATTTTTTCCAGGTAATTATAAAATAGTGAGAATTTTTGCCTTCACTTCTTCATTTTTTTAATGCTTAAGTACTTTTTCTTATCTAATTGCAGTGGCTAGTACCAAATAGATAATATTAAATGATAATGGTGACAGTGAATTCCTTTTTCTTATTCCTGACATTAAGAGAAATGTTTCTAGTGTTCCCAAATACCAAAGAGCTTGCGCAAGGCAGTGCATCCCTTTCCAACTGTGTTTTATCCCAGTTCACCTCAGGGGAAAGTCTTAGTAATTGCAATACAATAGCCTGACAGTGGCTATTAGTATTCTACTTGCCACTAGTGTTGGGGTCCTTACTCCTGTTTGACAGGTGAGTGAGTAAACTACAAATCTCTTTCTTAGAGTTTGCATTCTAGACTACTTTCAATATCAACCATCTTCAGTCAGATTCTCCAGACAAATACTGTGAGATGAAGAATCACATCCAAGTGATCCACTAAAGAATGCTTTAATGAATACTGGTAAGAGTATACAGAAAGCAGGTCAGGGAGGATAAAGAAAACAAAGATACAGTTTCAGGTAAAGTCCCAGCCTGTTCCTACAGGAAGAATTCTTAAGTCTCTTAAATAACTTCTCTAAGAAATGAATTATTTAGTTTGTGAAAATTCAGTAGGTCTCGCGTGTAAAACAAATGGGACCAAATTTTTGTTTATTTGTTGTCATTGTTTTGTTTTTTTGAGTCAAGCATATCCTTGATTACCACTTTAAATTGTTATTCAATTTTTCAATTTTTCTATTTATTCGATTTTTCTATTTCTTCTAGTGCCACTTCAAATTCTAATATTTGTTTTCCAGAAATATGTCCATTTACACTAGGTTTTCATATTATTTGCCATATAGTTATTATATTCCTTTATTATTTAAAAAAAAACTGTCTAGCTCTCTAAGGTATTTTCTCTTTTTCATTCCAGATATAATTAATTTCCTAATTTTTCCTTGTTCATTTTGTCACACTTATATCTATATTAGTTTTTACAAATAATTAAAATTTGCTTGTGGGAATATTTTCTATTGTCTTTTTGTTTTTACTTTCCTGACTCCTGGAATTATCTTTTGTCTTCTTTGAATATAGTCTTTTTCTCCCAAATTTTGTGTTGGATATTTGGCTTATTTGCCCTAAATTTTTCTCATTTTTAATTTTTAAATTAAAAAAAAATTCTAGTATAGTTAACAAATAGTGTTGTATTAGTTGCAGGTATACACTATAGTGATCCAACAATTCTATACATTACCCAGTGCTCATCCTGAGAAGTGTACTCTTGATCTCCTCACCTATTTCACCTATCCGCTCTTCCACTTCCCCTCTGGTAATCATCAGTTTGTTCTCTATAGTTAGGAGTCTGTTTTTGGTTTATCTCTTTTTTATTTTGTTCCTTTGTTTTGTTTCTTAAATTCTGCATATGAGTGAAATCATGTGGTATTTGTCTTTCTTGGACTGACTTATTTCACTTAGCATTATACCCTCTAGATCCATCCATATTGTGCAAATGGCATAATTTCATTCTTTTTTATGGCTGAATAATATTCTATTATATATATTATATGCATTTTATATATATATACCACCATATATATGTATATATATTAATATATATATTAATATGCCCCCTCTTATTTATCCATAGACATTTGGGCTGCTTCCATAATTTGGCTATTGTAAATAATGCTGCAGTAAACATAGAGGTGCATTATATCTTTTTGAATTAGTGTTTTCATATTCTTTGACTGAATACCCAGTAGGGGAATTACTGGATCATATGATAAGTGTAATTTTAATTTTCTGAGGAACCTTCATACTGTTTCCCACAGTGGCTGCACAAATTTGCATTTCCACCAACAGTTTTGCATGAGGGTTTCTTATTTTTTGATTAATGTAACTTAAAACTTTGAATTTTTTCTTTATTAATTTTTTACTGAGTCTCACAAATTTGAACATATACTTTCTTATTTAATTTTAAGTAATTTGTGTATTTTTCTCATGTTTCTTCTTTAATGTAAAGATACATTGATAATATAGTTTTAAATTTCCAGACATGCAAGGTTTATTTTTTTAGTTTTACAATTGTTATTTTTAATTTTGTTGCATTGTGATAAGAGTGTATAATGTTGGTGTTAATTCTTCAGAATGTATTGGGGTTTCCTTTTATCATAGATATGGCTTCTTTTGTGAAAGCTTTATATATACTTTAAAATAATCTGTATTTTCTATTTGGTGGATAGGAAGTTCTCTATAGAGAACTAAGTTTGTTAATCATATTCTTCAGATTTTCTCATGTTTTGCTTATTTGTCTGTTTGATCTGTTTTTGAGAAGCTATCATAAATTTTCAACTGAAATGCTTATTTTTTAAAAATTGAATTTTAACATAGATACAGTAAAGTACAAAAATACGAGTGTACAGCCCAGTGAATTATCACAAAGTTGAAAGACTAATGTAATTACTACCCAGGTTGTTAAATAGCACATTATTAGGACCCTAGAACTACCTTTGTGTCCCCCCTCAATCACTAGAATCCAGTTATCTCCAAAGACAACCATCAGAGTTCTTACCCCATAGAGTCATTTGCTTGTTTTTAAATATGTTAATTAAATCATATAGTATTTTATTTTACATATATCTTGTAATATTATGTGAGAGTTATCCATAATGTTGTACATAGCTATTGTTCCTTTTTTACTGTCTTGTTGTATTTCACTGAATAAATACAGCAATACATCTATCCATTCTACTGTTTATGGACATTTGTGTTATTTTTATTATTGGCCATTGTGAATAAAGCTACTCTGAATATTTTCATCTGTATCTTTTGGCACATGGATGTCCTGCATTTTTTGGTTTATATTCCTAGGAATGGAATTTATTGGTCAAAGTGTACGTGTACATTTAAATTTAGTAGATTTTACTAGTTGTGCTACACTCTTAGCACTCCAGGTGTTGTCATCTTTCTCATGTGGGCCACTATGATGGTGGGAATTAATATCACATCGTGGTTTTAGTTTTAATTCCCCTAATGACCAATATGGTTTTGCAGTTTTTTAAAAAATGCATTGGCCATTTTATCAAGTGTCTGTTCAGATTTCTTGTGGATTTTCTATTAGGTTGCCTCTCTTATCCCTATTGATTTATAGGAATTTATTATTTATTCTGGATATGAGATCTTTGCCAGTTGCAAATACTTCCTCTTATGGTTCACTTTTACAGTCTCTTAATCATGTCTTTTGATGAACTGAAATTCTTAATTTTAATATATTTCAATATATCTTTCTTTTGTGATTAGTACTTTGTATGTCCCTTTTAAGAAATCCCTTCTTACACCTGTTGAAGAATATATTTTATGTTTTCTTCTAGATCAGCACTGACTATTAGAGATATAATGTGAGCCAGAAATTTGTGTCACATATATCATTTTATTTATTTGTTTGTTTATTTATTTATATATTAGGGAGAGAGGGAAAGAGAGAGAAAGAGTGTCCGGGTGCGAGGGGCAGACGGAGAGAGAATCTTAAGCAGACTCCATGCCTAGTGCAGAGCCCAACACAGGGCTCGATTTCATAACCCTGAGATTGTGACCTGAGGTGAAATCAAGAATTGGGACGCTTAATGGACTGAGCCACCCAGGTGCCCCATGTACCACATATATAATTTTAATTTTAAGTAGCCACTTAAAAAAAATGGAATGAAACAGGTGAAATTAATATGAATAATGTAATTATTAACAAGAGTTTTTTGTTCTTTTTCTAAAAATAAGATTTCAAATTCTAGTGGCTGTTTTACATGTAGAGCGCATCCCAGTTGGCCTAGCGACGCTTCAGATGCTAATAATTACATGTATCTAATGACTATCATATATCATATATCAACCCATTTGAGAAGCTTTAATGATATGCCATTTACATTTAGCTCTAGCACCCATGTCGCTGTTTTGTGTGTGTGGCGTGAGGTAGCATATCTAGCAAGGAAACTATGTCGCTTCTAGAATTGAAGGACGATCTTCAGGATCTAGAGCCAATCTGGGTCCCTTGGGAACAAAATCAGGCCTTGATGATTCTGGCAATTTGAAAGTGTCTCTCATCCCTGCATATTCTCTTTTATTTCATGAGGATTTACTCAACATGGCAGAGCACATGGCCACCAGTCGTTCTGGGTCACATCTTTACAACTTCCAATAGTTGAGAAAAGATAAATCTCTTTCTATTTAGTAATGGCCTGGCTCAGGTCACATTCCTATACCTGGCAGCCGGGAAGAAGATGATTTTTGGCCAGATCATTACATGCCCATATATTTATAATCATGGGACAGAAATTATTACCAGAAAAGGGAAGCCACCACAGTATACCGCATCTGGTTTCTTCTGTCAGATACTTTTAGAGAGCTGGGGTTATCCATTGTGCACAGACAGCACTAGAAAAATATTTGTAAATAGCACTAATTTGACAGGAATGCTTAAAATGAGGCCTGAGGCAGGAGGAATATAAATGCACTGGCTTAGAACTCATTTTTATGATAGATACACACATATTTGAAAACTATAAATTCTTAGTTTACAAGTTTAGGACTGTTGATTATAAGAGTTTGTTAACATTGAAGGTAACTCAACATTTTCTCTGTAACCTGAATTTTCTGCAAATCTGTGGGTGGTTGGAAGAGGTATGCTGTGCCTTGGTGGCTATGCACAGCCTGGCAGAATTTTTGAATATGACTGACTCTCTTATATGATAGTACAGTTCTTTTGGTCATTAGTCAAACTTCAAGTTTTCTTCAGAATACTACAAAGGAGGAAAATGTTATTTGATATTAAAAGAACATTTTTTCTTCTTTTAGACTTTATCTGACTTCCTGTCTGAGTGGGGTCACAGTCTCAATTTATTAGTTCTGTCATTTAGCACAAAATTTAAAATCAAAGTGTGGTTCCATGTGAGGTAAAGATGAAAAGTTATTCCCTGGGATTCCTAGTGTTCTACTTTTGACTCCTATTTCTTCAGCACTCATTAGTTCTCCTTTTGGGGAAACAGAGAACTCTCCCCTCACTTGTGTGAGGGGAAGGACAGGTAGGGAGAAGAGAAGTGAAGAAGAATCTTCCTTTAGCTTCCTTTTTTTTTAGGAGTGTCAACAAGATTGAATGAAGGAAACCACCCATTTTTACTTTATGAAAGGCATTAACAACTGGGAAAACATATTTATTTTGGCTGTCTAAAAACCCTGACTTCAGATACCCAGAGCAAATTAGATAGGATTTAGGTGGATAATATAAAAAGGAAATGATTACAGGCTCAATTATTTGGATGGAAGAGCATTGAGGTGGTAGAATTTTCTCAGGTGCCAAAATAACAGAAATGGTTCTAACCTTCTCTGTGCTACTTTCCTAGTGGCGGTTTCTTTCTTGCACCCTCCTGAACCTCCCACTCACCTCATCCCCGCCTCTCACACATAAGTTTTTTGTTTTTCTTGTTCAGACATTTAGAAGTGTATTTAATGGCGTTTGTAAGTGTAGCTTCAGGTAGCTTCACATAACGTTAAATTCTCACTGACTCCGAAACCATCTATAAACACAGCCAAAAGCAATATCTAGAATTCCTTTTCTTTTGGTATTTGTGTTATGGACACTAGATTAAGAAAGTTAGTAGGGTTTGAAAATGTTTTGCTTTTCTTACTGTTTAAAGTGAACATTTTAAGATTAGCTTATATTTCCAATTCATTTTAAATTTATAATCATGATATAACAGTAGATCATACACTTTAGAAAAAAAGCCATACATAATATCAAACCTTCCAAAACTGTTATTCTTTGTATTCCTTTTCAAGTTTTTGCTGTATGCATAGTTTTATGTCATTGTAATCATTGCTTAATTTTGAAATTAATTTTTTTGGTAATTCAATGAAACAACATGCAAATGAAGAATATGTATCTTTTACTTAGTTTAGGAGATCACCCAGAGCTGATGAGAATCAGAAAATAGCTATTTTCTGTTTATTCCAGGTAGCAAGAAATCATTTTTATCTTTTAATGTTGAGTAAGTCTCACAATTGTTATGTGCATGACAGTGGCTACACAGAGTCATCCTAGCTTTGTAAATACTAGATTTGCCTATATTACTCAGAGACCCCTCCCCCCCAAAAAACAAAAAAACTAAGCAGGAAACCTAAGAAATCTAAAAACTTTTTGCATAAACAATGCAGCTTTGGGTTGTGTTCTATTATCAAAGCAGTTGCATGTGAAATGTTTTATGCGTAAGTTAAAAAAGAAACTCCGTACAAAGCAGTGATCATTTCCTGTTTCATTTTTCATTTTCTTTTCGCGTGAAGAGCTTTTGTCCCTCACTAGGAGTTGCTTTAAATCTCCGGGAAGGTCCGTTCCGAATTTACTGCTTCTTGATTGGTTAAGATCCCTTTTAAGTGTGTGCTTTGTTCTCTGAAAAGCTTAGGTCAGTTGAGCAACATGCTGCTAATTTTTTTTTTTTTTTTTTTAAGAGCTGAGTAATGCTGGAGCCTTCTCATGTGGCTGATGCAAACCTGGAGAATTTGCATCATCATTAAGCTGGAATAAGTTGGTGTGACAGGCAGGAGCTTAAATACCAGCCCCTGAGGAAGCTGAGCTGGTCTGTAATCATAGGGCAGTAACAGCGGCTGCAGCGGCAGAGGTAGTCCGAGGAGGCGGAGGAACGAGAGAGCACCATGAACACACAGGTGTTTCTGAGGGGTAATTAGATAGCTGTGGAGGAGAAAATACACCTTTGAGTTCTTACCTGTGAACACAATAGCACTGAGCGAGACAGTCTGAAAGCCAAGAGGAAGAGGTTTGGTCAGTCACACCAAGAGACACCAAAGTTGAAAGTTTGGGGTTTTAAATTTTTTTTTTTTTCCTCTGTTTCATTTTTCCCGTGTGCCACTACAATGGTCAGAAAGCCTGTGGTGTCCACCATCTCCAGTGGAGGTTACCTGCAGGGGAATGTTAATGGGAAGCTGCCTTCCCTGGGTGGCAAGGAGCCACCTGGGCAGGAGAAAGTGGTGCTGAAGAAGAAAATCACTTTGCTGAGGGGCATCTCCATCATCATTGGCACCATCATTGGAGCAGGAATCTTCATCTCTCCCAAGGGCGTGCTCCAGAACACGGGCAGCGTGGGCATGTCTCTGGTTATCTGGACAGTCTGTGGGGTCCTGTCACTATTTGGTGAGTGCAGCTTCTTCTCTGGGGTATGTCTGCGGCGCTGGGCAGTTTGCTGTCTGGGAAAGCAAAGGGTAATTTTTAAGGAGTGAATGAACGGCGCAGGCTACACCAGATTTTCTGATTTTTGTTTAAGTGTGCGAACTACCCAAACACGGTGTTCACTCTTGGCAGGAACCTGAATTCCATCAAGTTGCTTCCTGCAGCCCGCACTCCCTTTTCCTGACTAAGACAGACTGTTTTCTGACTTTCCCTGTGGCCATGAGAGCAAAAGCTAACTGTGATGACCAAGTAAAGTACATGTGAACTTTCTGTACCAGGCAGTTTGCTTAGTTACGTATGTTTGAGGCATCTTGGCAGCCAGCACGCTGAATGAAACACCTGTGAAGTGAAACCCGGCGTGGCCTATTTAGGCACAGAACTGAGCAGTCAGCAGAAGCGTTACGGTGTTTTTATTGCCAAAACAAACCAGGCGGGATGGGGTGCAGTCTTTTTCTTTTTAACTTTTGAACTTCGCGTGCTTGTCAGTTCCTAATATTTTCTCAAAAGGCCTTGCCATGATACCATGTGTGGTGGCACATAACTCGATTCCTGTGATAAGTGGGAATATTGCAAGGGTCTGAGCATATTTCAATTTTTTTTTTCAATCTTCCATCTCTCCCTAACACCTGTAAACTCTTGCAATATAAATAGGAAAACTGGAATTGGGTGTTAGTTTGCCGTGCTTGCCAGATCTGTTTCCTTCATTTATAGTTCACTTGGTCTTCAGGGACATGGATAACGTGTCCACCTCTCCACTGAGTCAATCTGAACAGAACTACTAGTAGAAGCGTGATGATACAATTTTGCTTCAAAATCTACATCTCTTTTATTGATTTGATGTTAATAGCAAAGAGGTAATAAATGCCTTTCATGGGGTGGGCAGATTACTAGAAAGCTACCTGAGTTAGTTATAAAGGTGACAAAAACTGGTGGAGGGTCAAAAAAATTAAATTTTGCTTACACTATGCAGTAAGTGTCTAAGATATATTTGCTCTTTTGTGGCAACTAGTGTGTTTTAATTCTAAAAGGCTCTACTAACACAAAGCTTTGTCCTAACTCTAGGACTAAGTCTTAATTCTTGGTCCTACGCGTACCAATCCATTCATTCTTAAGGCCTTGTGATGTTTTAATGCATTCCTTTGGGTATTCATCTAGAGAACACAAATTTCCATTAGTAGGAAGAAGGTATTTCAAGGAAAACTTGTTAAAACAAAGCCTTAGTATAGAAAGATCTATAGAAGATTATTTTTGGGTTTTTAAAAGAGTTTGTGGTATTCTGTATGGTTCTGGCATGTACATTTATAGACAAAGAGAAACCTAATTGTTGCTCTTCTTAAATGACTTTGTGCACCCTCAGTCTTTAATCTACAAATACTTGGTAAATTGAGAATACATCAATGTCTAGTAGGAAAAACCATAACCAATTTCCTGGACTTTTTGTACTTGTATACATGCAGCTCCCACTGTGTGATTTGATGTGTGTACACAATAAAAGGTTATTCAGATATAGTAAAATGGATTGGGCTGAGGACTGAACTAGTTAAAATGCTATCGTGCTATGAAAATATGGTTCTGTGTAAGTATATCAACTCAAGCAGACGCAGAGGGAAAAAAAATTAAAAGGACTAGCTAAGATTACACTTGAGTTTATATTCTTTGATTACTAATCACAGGGAGCATGCTCCTGTATTAATCTACTTATCTGTATTTACATTTTATTTGTCATTTAAGTTCCTAGGAGCTTTTTGACAGGAGTGCCTTCCTAACAGGAAGCAAAGCAAAATGTAAGGAAAACAAATCCTTTTTCTTAAAACTCTAGAACTCTGGGACTAAGGGTAAAGAATCTGTATATTTGGTTTACAATTTTTTTTTTTTTTAAAGCCAGGGTCAATACATGGATTTTTACATCCTGTTTTGAACTTTTTTCATCTGGGTAAAATGGTTATGGCGCTTGAGACTTTTAAATGAAAATCTCATTCCTCCAGAACTCAATTTAAACCTAGGGCAACCATCCTGGAGTTTCAGCAAAGCATACACAGGTCTGGGTATTGATTCTCTGGCAATAAATTCTGAGGTACTTGAGACTTTCCAATAACATTTTATATTGGAAGATTTTATGTACAGACTACCAACATGGCGACTGGTTTCCAAGAGTGAATTGCAGCTAGTTACAGTTAGTTACAAATAGGCAAGCTATATTAGTGATCCCCAAATATCAATCTGCTTACCAGTTACTTTAAAATCATCTGTACAAATTTTAAAATAATAGATTTCTTTGGATCCCTCTATTGGAGATCTGGACTCACTTGGTAGAGAACAGGTGTGGGGTATGGCCTTAGAGTCTGTTCTTTGTGTGTATTTAAGTAAGAAATTTACTTCCAGGTGATTCTGATACAGAGCTAGGTTCAGGAATAGGATAAATGATACTAAGATTTCACTGAATATCCAAATTTTACTCCTCTTGGACAGTTCTGCCTGAAGCTTTTCTGATCAGTAATAATTTCCCACACTTTTAGTCTCTGAAGTAGCTCTGCCAACAATTGTGTTACATTTGAGTACTTTGCAGTATGAACAGCATTTTTCACGTAGTACCAAGATGTATTTTTCATTTTCCTGATAGTTAATTGCTCAAATTAGTAAGTATATTTCGTGAGGCGTTCTCTTGTATCAGGCCCGGTACTGTCCTTGGTGCCCATTATCACATGGGTACACACAACTCTCTTATGAGGTGAGAACTGAGATCTCCATCTTACAAAGGAAGAAACGTAGGTTTGGGGAGGTTACATGACTTGCTCAGGTCCATGTGAATTGTATTGCTAAATGTTGAAATTGCTAACTGTTTAAAATTAATTTTACCTAATATACATAAATTATAGCATCTTTTTTTTTAAAGATTTTTTATTTATTTATTTGAGACAGAGAGAATGAGAGAGAGAGAGCACATGAGAGGGGGGAGGGTCAGAGGCAGAAGCAGTCTCCCCGCCGAGCAGGGAGCCCGATGCGGGACTCGATCCAGGGACTCCCGGATCATGACCTGAGCCGAAGGCAGTCGCCCAACCAACTGAGCCACCCAGGCGCCCTAGCATCTCTTTTTAAACAGTATGTTATTTCAACTACCCAGAAGTGTGAACTTCAAAAAAATCCAAGAAAACCTTTTTTAGAAATAGAATATTGGAGTCAAAATTCATTTTGTTGACAGACCATGTCCTACAAATTAAGTGAGGTCTTGCAAGGCCTAGAGTCTATACTTTTCTGAAGAACAAATAAACCTTGTTAATTTTGATGTGCAACAGAAATATCATTTATTATAAGGATTCTTAATATTATGAGGTCAATTTGAGATAATTCCTTGTCCTGGTGTGTAGTTCCTTTAAAAATAGATTAGCATTATTGGCATCTATCTTCTCTTTTCCTCAGGTTTGAGATTAAAAATTCTTAATAATATGATACTACTTTAGAAGTTTGTCTTTACCATTTCAAGTAAGATTACATTGTTTGAATATAATGAACTAGTTCTCAAATATGAGGAAGTTATAAGGAGAATTTGGTGGCTTCTAACAATCAGATGACTGTTTCTTCTCCTGAAATGAGGACCTCATTCAGACGAAATGATGTAGTAACATCTCATGTAACATAAACATTATTGTATCAATTCTTCTATTGGATGACTTGGTAATATTTTAACTCTGTACCTTTTTATTATGTACATTTCACAGGCGCCTTGTCCTATGCTGAATTGGGAACAAGTATAAAGAAATCTGGTGGACATTATACATATATTCTGGAAGTCTTTGGCCCATTACCAGCTTTTGTACGAGTCTGGGTAGAACTGCTCATAGTACGGTAAGAGCATAGATAAAAAAAATATTAAGGAAAAATAAATCCATTCATTACACCCTCTTTGAATCATCTTAATTATTTTTATTTTTATTTTTTTAAGATTTTATTTATTTATTTGAAAGAGAGAGAATGAGAGACAGAGAGCATGAGAGGGAGGAGGGTGAGAGGGAGAAGCAGACTCCCTGCCGAGCAGGGAGCCTGATGCGGGACTCGATCCCGGGACTCCAGGATCATGACCTGAGCCGAAGGCAGTCGCTTAACCAACTGAGCCACCCAGGCGCCCTGAATCATCTTAATTATTTTTAATGGATTAGAACTATGCATGTCACGTGACTATGTTGTAAACAGTCTATTTCAGGGTTTGAAGTCTGTATGAAATACCTCTGTCAATTAATGTTTTTAACCCAGTTTTGTCACTCGTAGGACTTCTCTGTCCATGCCAGACTTTTAAAGTTACTGATTTTCTTTGCTGTTCAATTATTCTCTGACATTTCTAGAAAATATGTTGACCTGAAAGGATACAAAGCATGAAAATCTACCTTGATAAATCATACCTTTTGACTGGCCAGACAAAATTAAGTGTTATGCTAGTAGTTGGGGTTTTTCTTCTTGTAGATTACATCGTCATTTAACTTTACTCAGTTGTCGTGACCAGGAAACTTCTGTGCCTAACAATTTAATGTGTCACTGAGTTTACTACTTTACAAAAAACAAAACAAAACAAAGCTCGAGTGACTCACTTCCTCTTGTTAGGCAAATCAGTGAACTATAGTTGTGAAAAAAAATTTTATTGCTGTAAGATATGTTCTCCTTTCTAATTGGCTTGGCTTAAAATCAAACCAAATAGTGCTAAGTCACTCTGAATAGCAAATTTCCTTTACCTTTGTGGGAAATCTGTGATGTCATATGAGAAGTGTAGAGTATCACAGTTCCTTAAGGCTAACTGCTACCATAAAATGTGACTGGCACATTCTGATTGCAGAGTTCAACAGAAATAACTGGAGAAACTTGCTCTTACTATAAACTTATCAGACATACGCAGCTGAGAGCTCCTGTGAGCTTTTATCCTAATGTTTTTCTAACAAGGAGCTTCGAGTAGTATTTACTTCTGTAAGTCTGTTCTCATTTTAAACAATTCTGCATTATTTTAAACTTGTTATAATGAAATAATGAGAAAAGTATTTTGGTCCTTTTCTAAAATCTGGGATTTGCCTGGGATGTACCTTCTGATCTTTTTTGATTTATTTGAATATTACTCTTCAAAGGTTAACCTAAATCCTATCTTGTCCACAGTTCATTTCCTGTTCACCCTAGTTTATATTTCTTTTCTCTCTTAATTCTTCTGAAAAAAGGCAGTCTCTCCTTATTTGACATTCAACACGATATCTTGTAGTCTCAGTATTTCCAGGTGTCTATGTTCTGTTTCCCCTATCAGAAATGCAGGCATTTTAAGTACATAAGACCAACTCTCACACTTTTTGAAACCATTATACTTCTTAATCAGTGTCCTGAGTATCGCAGATAGTAAATTCTTTTTGAGCAGCAATATTAAATTCTTTTGAATAATTTAATTATTTTTGACTGAAAGTTTAAGGTTATAATATTTTGAATACAACATTCTCAGCACTCAGATGAGGATACTACTTATTTAGAGTGCTGGCCTGTTAGGATGGTGGGAGCCTGATAGAGCTGCACTTGAATCCCTCTTCAGCTATGTATTTGTTGCATGGCTTTGGCTGATTGCTTGGCATTATAACGAACATGATCACTCTTTTCACAGTAGCACAGAGACAGTGCTCATTCACTTATTTATTCATTCCTTAAACAGCTACTGAGTGGCAAATGGTAAGTTAAAGAGATCTAAAGTGGAAGGAGCCACAATTCCTGTTCCCACGTAGCACATAATTAAACATTAGTTAACTGCAAGAGAGCTGCTTCATGGTGTGTGTGTGTGTGTGTGTGTGTGTGTATGTGTACTGACAGAGGAAAATACCCAGATATATTCTAGAAGCTTTTTTCGAAGGGTTCATATACTCCTTTGTAATAAGGGACTCACATTGCTTGGCTGGTCTTCCAAATAAGCAGAGTGATAAATGATTTGAGGATTGACAAGATACCTAGGTACTTTAATATTTCTCATCTGTTAACAACACCCATGGTGTCTAAATACTTAAAATGATGCTTCATACTTATCAGGAATAATCTGTAGGACACAGATTTCAAGAAAATAAATATCATACATCAGTACATAGCAGGGGTCATTAGATTGAATTCACATATTAACAATATATTCAAATGTTTATTGGGTTTCTACTTATGACAGATACTATACTAAACACTGGGGATAAAATAGTGATTAAGATGGACAGAGTCTGGAATTCATGGAGCTCAGGGTCACACGAGGGAAATAGTGATCAATCAAGAAATCACATCGTGAAGATAAAGTTGCTACGGTGATAAGCACCGTGAAAGGGAAGCCATGAGACCAAGTGAACGAGTGTACTTACTCATGGAGCTCTCACCCAATCAGAAGGTTAAAGGAATTTCCTTGAGCAAAAAAAGATTGAACAAAGATATGGGTATAAAAAAATGTCAGTGAGGGGCGCCTGGGTGGCTCAGTCGTTAAGCGTCTGCCTTCGGCTCAGGTCATGATCCCAGGGTCCTGGGATCGAGCCCCGCATCGGGCTCCCTGCTCGGCGGGAGGCCTGCTTCTCCCTCTCCCACTCCCCCTGCTTGTGTTCTGTCTCTCGCTCTCTCTCTCTCTGTCAAATAAATAAATAAAATCTTTAAAAAAAAAAATGTCAGTGAGTTGCAGGAGCTCCTGGCAAAGGGTATTCATCTCCTTCTAGTGGGAAGAAGCAAACCAAGAGGAAGGGAACGCTTAGACCAGATGGAGCCGTAACTGAAGGATTTTGCATATCCTGAGCATGTTTTGAAAGCACTAAAATGACGTGATCAGATTTTAATTTATACATTAAAAATTTGCAAATGATGAAGAATAGGAAAAATCATCTTTTGGGAGTGGAAGAGGAGAGGGTCTTTAGGAAAAGAAGAAAATCAAAAAAATCTATGGTGCTATTACAAGCAGGCTAATGTTGGAACATAACGGTGGTTGGTTTTCTGACAGTGTAGGGATTTAGCATGGGTGCTGAGTAACTATGAGAAGAGAAGCTGAAAGCGAAGATTGGCATGAGAAATTAGATAATTCCATGAACTTGCCTGTGTATTTAAAGAAGATGCATTCGTATAGAAATATATTTAAAGGCACATGCAATTTTCTCATAGAGATATTTGAAGAATTAAAGTAGAATGGTTTGTTACCTATTTTACTATAGACCTGAACTTATTTAATTTTCTTATCTTATGCATGTTTTCTCAATTGTATAAAATCACAGCAACATTTTTATTTTTCAACTTATACTTCGCATCTAAATGTTTATGAAATTAAAAATAATCACTGGGCTCTTCAAGTTTTTGTCTGTATTGGAAAAATAAGAAGAATATAATGTCAAGGACAAAAGCATATATTTGCAATGAACAATTATTAATAATAGTTTTTGAAGTTGGATTTTGTATTCATTTTCCTGACCATGCCCTGACTCAATAGTTCTGTGTCCTTAACCCGTTTGTGCTGTGACTGGAGTTTAGTTGTTGACTTATTGAGAAGATGCTTCTTGTAAAGCTCAGCTCTGTTAGGATCTCGAATAATAAACTACATTTTTTAAGAAAAAAAAAAGTCAAATCTAGGAGAGCAGGGTCAAAACTGATATCACCCAGTTTTGCTTCCATGGATAGGGGATGTTTAAACTGGCCACCAAAATTATAGGCCATATTTTACTTGGATTGTCTGTGACAACCTAAGCAAATATGAAGTTTGGAAAATTATAGGCTTTTGTATTTAACATGTTCTTGTTGTTGAATAACATTACCTCAAGGTAGAGTAAGTTTAGTGAAGGTGCTATTTGTTTTTTCCTTTGTTAACCTAATTTTTTCTTTTCCAGCCCTGCAGCCACCGCTGTGATTTCTCTGGCTTTTGGACGCTACATTCTGGAACCATTATTTATTCAATGTGAAATTCCTGAACTTGCGATCAAGCTCGTTACAGCTGTGGGCATAAGTGAGTATCGTAGGTATAAATATGAAAAGGAAAAAAAAAAAAGCAAAAGTGATTGATGACAAAGTTTCTATGGACTTTTTTTGCATGATGGGACTGCTCTCCACATCCTGCTTTTGGCTTCAGTTCCTTGCCAAATTTGTGTTGGAAAATAAAGAAAAGAAGAAGGATTCAGAGTAATCCCTGGCATCACGTTACATGCCAGTTTTGCATTGGATTAATAGATATGATGTCTAACCTTTTGATGTAGGTAAACAAAAACCACCATGTTAGTAAAATAGTACAAGAAAAGAGAATTTCACAGATGAAAACCCAATTATTTTATGGATTTTTGAATTAGAAATTATCCTTCCTCACTGACAATATGTTGAATGATAACTCACTTATCCTTATGTGTTGGGTGTGTATGTTGTGTTCATACATTTTATAGTGTTAGCAGAATGTCACTTTCAGTGTTATAGTTTTAGCTGCCCATTGATGGTCATGATAAAAGTCTTTTAATATGTGATTATTAGTAGCACTTCTCAGATTAGGTCTCCAAATTAGGAATTTGTTCATTTTTATCAATGTGCACAAATACTAGACTTTTTTTAAAGAAATAAAAAAGAGGAAAATACACAGCATTACATAAGTGATATGAAGCCAAACCTTTGGATATTATGGGAAACAACTTAATTCTAGATGCTAATTGAATCAGTTCTAAGAATTAATATGACCACATTTGATTAAGTTTGAACTATTTGTAAATAGTAAATGACACAGGAGTAGCTGAATTGCATACTCACGAAAAAAAATTCAGTTATGCATGGCAAAAGTATTTCAGTAGAACAACGAAGGGAACAATGCACATTCGCCAGTAGAGAGGTGAGTGCTTTGTTTGCAGGAAAGAGTTAGGAATTACACATAAAAGTATCTCTAGTGTAGATACATATATTTTTTTTTTTTTTTAAAGATTTTATTTATTTATTTGCGAGAGAGAGAATGAGAGACAGAGAGCATGAGAGGGAGGAGGGTCAGAGGGAGAAGCAGACTCCCTGCCGAGCAGGGAGCCCGATGCGGGACTCGATCCGGGGACTCCAGGATCATGACCTGAGCCGAAGGCAGTCGCTTAACCAACTGAGCCACCCAGGCGCCCTAGATACATATATTTTTGAACTTAGGTTCATTCTGGATTTGCTGCTTTATTCACCAAACATGCACACGCTATTATTCTATGAAATGTTTGAAGAAAGACAAAGAAAAATACTCGAAGTAGAGATTTCTGAGTTCTGGAGAGGTAATGGCAAACTTAACTCATCATACTCTTAACACACGCTACAGATGTGAGACTCAGGGACAAATCACTGAACCTTCCCACACCTCATTATTCTTACCTGTAAATCCTGCGGAGTCTCATCAGGTGTCCTGTGAGGATTAAATGATATTAATGGAGACAATGTATGTATAGTGTTTGGGGTAATGCCTGCAATTTATTAAGAACAAATTGCAAATGGTAGCTATTTATACTCTTGGGGGAAAGCATCATTTGAAATTCCCATGAGACCAAGGGTCCTTCCATTGCTATATTTCCAGACCTTCATGTAGCTCCTTGTGTGGTATTTGTGTTCACTAAATATTTGTTGACTCGCTGATTTTATGAGAGAGGTCTACGAATTTTTCCCTAGCAGAAAAATCTTGTTGAACCTGGAGGATTACACATCTTCAGTTTTCTCAGGCAGTAGGACAATGGTGGTAAATGAAACAGAGTTTGTTCAATGTGATCTTCAGATCTAATACCATGAGCTTTGGTGGGATGAACTATCTTAGCATAGTAGTTACAGCTTAGGCTCTGAAGGCAAACAGCCTGGAATTGAAACTTATTGTGACAATTTCTTAGGTGATTTGGAGCTAAATATTAAACCTGCTTAAGCATTACTTTTATTTATTGGTAAAATATCTGTGAAAAGATAATCTGTCTTGGATGGCTGCAGAAAGATGAAATCACGTCAGGTTTTTAAGGCCTTTAGCAAAGTGCCTTGCTTGTAGAAAGTTCTTGATAAATGTGGTGTCCCACTAAGGGATTGGACTAACAGCCAGTATTATAACCGTTACATTCTTGTCCCTCGAATGACTGAGGCAGACTCATACCACAATTATTATATTCGAAAAGAAGACAGAGGTAATGTTTTTGAGAGATTTGTAAATTTACAATAGAAGTTTTAAAAGCTATCTCTTGTGTAGGCACGCGTATTTCTCAACTTAATTAAAAGAATTAGCAAACTTTCAGTAGATTTTATGCAAACATTTACAAGTCTGCAAATATTGCCTGCTTTGGACTTCAAATGAGGTGGATAATCATGACATACTACTACATCCAAGAGTCTGGATGACTCTTTTTCTTATCCCAGTGCTGTTAAACTTTTTGAAGGGAAAATTTGTATTTTGTAGGAGAAAATGGAAACTGTTCAAACCAAAATTTTAACGCAATTGTAGGTAAGGCCAGTTATGGTTTACCAAACTCCTATGGTAGAGATTGGTGATAGAAGAGTTCACAAAGCCTGAGTAAATCTTGGGTGAACCTAGACATTTTCTTCATTTTTGCCGTTAGTTATAGCATTAGCTTACAAATTTTGATGTTCCATTTGCAAGCTTGAGATTCTGAGGAAGTGCATTCCTATAATCAGAAGCACTGAAAGAGGAAACAAGGTATTGTTATGACTCAGTGGTAGGTCATGCAAATCAGTGGCCTAACTGGGAAAGTGAGACTCTTCTTTTAAAAGAATTTAGCTTTAATGCAGCAACAGGGTGGATATGGAGATGCAGAAGGAGAAATCTGCCCAGGGGCAAATCTCTCCTATTCTGCATTGTTGAAAGTGAGTATCCATGATTTTCTGCCTGCGAAGGGTGGAAGTTTAGTGAGATGTAGAAAACAGAATTTAATTGCATGAATTGCTTCCCTGTATACCTTGGGGGAAGGAAACAGTTTGTGATAGTTTGAAATCTCTAGTTCAAGTGTAGGAGAAGTGCAAACGTGAAGGATCTTGTTAGAATCGAGTCACAGAAAAAAAGGAATTTCAAGTTTTGTGAAATGTTAACCAACCATTTGAGAAATGATAGTGGGGTGGGAGTGGGGAGTTACTAAATGCTAATTTTATCTGCCCTTTGTTGAAAGTACTCGATTTCATTTCTGTCAATTTGATAAAGATGAAAAGTTTTTGCTTATCCAAACTCCTGTCCATTTGGGTAAACATGCTAGGCACAGGGAAGTCCAGCTGGGAAATCTTACACATTCACATGAGGTGCTCTCCTCTAGTCCACTCTGAACATCACACCCATGCAACGCCAGCAAGTTTCCCTGTCCATGGAGCTTTGGCAAGGATTGAAGGATGTTCGATCTGTAAAATGATATCCAGTCTTTCGTTCTGGTCTTCTGAAATTCTTACCTATATAGTATATACTTAAATGGCAGAATATTATAATAAAAATACTTTCTTCAAAATATGAAATCTCATCCCAGATCCATTCCTAACAATCTCCGAGTCTCATTTCCTTCCTCACTTAGTGTGTGTATAGATGAGTAAAGGACCCCACCCTGCTTCTCATACTTGGTGGGAATAATTAGAAGAAGCAAAGAAAATAACACTTGTGACTGCATTATAAGAAAAAATTAGCCAGTTCCATTCCATATCACTGTACTTTCTTTTCCCAAACTATTTTCCTGGCATCATTGAATTACATGAAAGAAAATCAAGGATCAGTTCTGGGCTAGCATTTCAAATACAGCATGTGGAGTGGTTTTGCGTAAATATTCTGAAGTCTGGCTCTATCGTACCTAAATTACCAAGACAATGTATTCTTAGGTAGATATACGTGGTATTGAAATATATAAGCACTGAAAATCAATAACCATATCCTTCAGGAGGATGACAAGTAAAATGTAGGATCAAAGTATCCTGAAATCCTAGCCAAGATAAACATGAACCTTAACAGAGAAGCAGAGCCACTAGGAGTTTGAAAGAACTAGGTATACTAGTGAGATCACGTGTGTCTTTTGAGCTACTTCCTCATTGTTACTTGTGAGGTAGGCGTAAAAGTGTGGACCCTGAAGTCAGTTTACCTAGGCTCCAGTTTATCTTTACGCTTACCTGTGTGAACATAAGCCTGTTAAATACTATCCCAACTTTCAGCTGCCCATCTGGAAAATAAAGCCAATGATGGTGACCCCCATCATAGAGAGATGAGGATTAGATAACATTAACCATGTAAAGTCTTTGTACATGCCTGCCATATGATATTAGTTTACAATTATTTAATGTTTACCAATTTTATTCTCAATATCGAGATCCTAGATATAGACTGTCTCTCCTTTTAAAAAATGTTTATGGCTAGACGCGTTTATCTTCTCTGAAATCAATACATCCATACATGCTAACAAAGAAAAAGGTAACCCAGGCAGCTGTTATAAAAAACTGTGGAATGATCGACTTTAACTCACCACATGGCATACCTACAGCATCCATATATTTTATCAATTTAGCATGAAGAAGTCAGAAGTAAGAAACCAGAGAGAACCTGAACCTGGGAGAAAAACCAATATATCCAGGCTCAGTAATCTTACTCAGCAAATCCGAAGATGGACTTGAATTATAGAAGTGCAGAAAGAAACACTTGCCAGTCCTTCACATTTCCCTAAACATACTCTTTAGAAACAGCTCCCTTCAAATATGTATTTCTTATCTCCAAGATTTATACATATAGCTTTCATGGCTGTGTTTCAGTTCTTAGAAAACTGCCCTATAAATAAGTAAATAAAAATTATATGTCCCTGTTTTTTCATTTCGGTAAGGAAAAAAAGCCAAAATTGACATAGTTTCTAATGTGTGACATTTGCAATTATTATTCAAAGGGAATAAAGCTAGTTGGGACCACAGAACTTACTCAGATTTCCTTTATTACAATGTGGGTAGATCATCTATAAAAATCAAAGTAAATATTATTTGTTGCAGAAACTCAGAAAGCTCTTGCGTTTAGCCCCTTTTCAATATTGTTGGATAAGCAACATATGTAGACTGAAATTTCTGTGTAAAGACACATGATGAAACAGCACTTCTAGTCACTTGAGGACCTTCACGATACCTCTGTCCTGGCTGCCTGTTAAGCTGTATCCTTCAGGGTCATAGAGGTACATCTCAGCTGGAATCTGGTGTACCAAATAATGAGTGCAATGTGTGGATGTTCAGATAAAGTGGGGTTTTGAGAAACCTTTGAGAGGAATCAGTTTTAACCAGAATTTTTACTTCAGCTGCCTGAGAGGAGTGCAAGGTGAGATTATCAATTCATAGTATTTGCTTGATTTTGTCTTCCATTTTTAAGAAAACTTCACAAAATAGAAAATAAAACCCCAAATGCTCACTTTTTTCTATTTCAATAGGCATTAAGTCTTATACTCTTTATGAAAGTAACAAATCCTCTTTCCTCTCCTCAAATATATAGATAGAGGTTCCAAAAATAAGAATGCCTCTTTCTTTGTCTCTCCCCTCTCCCTCTCTCTTCCTTCCCTCCCTCCCATCCACCTTTCTTTTCTTCCTCCCCTACTTCCTCCTTCCCTTCCCTTTCCTCTTTTTCTCTTTCTCTTTCCTTTGTTCTTTTTTTCTCTCTATACAACAGCTCTTTTCTATTGTGGAGTACTTTCAGAAATAGTGTTTTAGGTTTTAGGAGCTCTATTTAAAAGAAAACAGTGCTCTTTTGTTAGTGGTGGGAACATGAGTCCAATTTTTTCAGGCCAATTCTGAATCTCCTTAACTAAAAAAATAATGCTTTTCACATGATGACTCATTTATCACAGAGTCATTTGCATAGAAAAAAAGAATAACTGGATGATGAAGTGGGGAAGAGGGTTGCTTAAATTATTTTCAGCACATAAGTGCTTTATGTTGAAGAAAGAAAAATAATTTTATTGTTTTATCTTTCCTCTGATAAACTAATGCACTCTGCCATTAACAATGGACCTGTCTTTCTTCATGTGTTTAGCTTCAAACATAGGTAAAATATTTCCCTTAGCCTCCCATGGAGATTATTTGGGTTTCCAGCCTTTCTGATCATTCTCATCATTACTCCTTCGAAACATTTCATCATTAGTAGACCCCTAGTTAACTTTGTATGGGATCTTCTGATCCCTATTTTCCCATTTTTGAATTTTTAAAAAATGAAAATTCTTTTATTGATTTTCACTTAAAATGCTGCATGTCCATTGTAAAAAATATTGAATGCAGAAAAAGAAATAAAAATAAAAAATTATTCAGTATTCTGTCATCTATAGAAACCTTCTGTTAGTGTTTTGGTGAACACTGTTTCAGATATTTTCCCTTCATTTCTCTCTGTCTTTGTCTCTCTCTCTCTCCATCCATCCATCCATCCATCCTTCTCTCGTAATTTAGTAATATATCATGAACACCCTTTCATGAAATACATATTTAACTGCATCATGATTTTAAATGGTTGCATAGCAAATCATTAAAAAGGTGTACCTTAATTAGCCTTCCTTTAGGGGTCTAGGTTATTTTAAAATTTTTGCCATTACTGTGTATGTTATGTGTTGGTAACATTTGCACTGATTCTAAAGTTCTGAAATGAGCTAGTGATTATACAAGGCAATGGAAACTATGAAGATAACTGATGACTGTATAATAGGAATACTTCCTATTGCAACTCGAATTATAAAAATCCTGTGTATTGTTTTGTCCCCTGAGAAGTATGTTCATATATCTGTGTTATTTGTTTAGGAGGGATACACCTTTTAAAAAATAAAGCTTATAGATAATAACTGCAAACGTCAGGTATAAAGTAGCTTTGGTCGGGGTGGGGGGGGTTAACACTGAATATAAACTTCTGGAAAGAGCATGAAGTTGAAATCCGTGGTCTAGAAGAACCTCTAGAAGTCATTCCAGCTGAGTATAGAAGTCAGGGTCTTAGAGTATTACCATTAGTTTCATGCCTTCTTGGCTGAAAGGTAGTTTTTTTTAAACTGAGGATCCAACTCATTCATTTATTCAACAAAATTGTGTTGATTATCTTCTTGGGCCAAACATGGAGCTGGACACTAGCAATACAGAGATAGAAAATGCTTGTTCTGGGGTGCCTGGGTGGCTTAGTCATTAAGCATCTGCCTTCAGCTCAGGTCATGATCCCAGGGTCCTGGGATCGAGCCCCACATCGGGCTCCCTGCTCAGCAGGAGGCCTGCTTCTCCCTCTCCCACTCCCCCTGCTTGTGCTCCCTCTCTCGCTCTCTCTCTCTCTGTCAAACAAACAAACAAATAAACAAATAAATCTTTAAAAAAAAGAAAATGCTTGTTCTATCCTCAGGGTTTTCATGCGCTACCATGTGGGGAGAGTGGATAGTTGAGTGCTATTCAGGAAACTGTAGACGGCATCATTAAGAAAGGGAAATTCTGCTGGCTTCACACCCAAGGTGTGTCCTAGTCCTGGAACTCTTTTGGACTCATTACTTAGAACTCTTTTTGTCCAAGTCCCCAAACACATCTTGGAAACCTGTATTTTTAGGGTCGGTTGAAAGTCAGTCACTCCTTCTTGTGCTAATTGGAAGGTGGAGAGGAAAAGCAGAGTGCCCGCTAGGGCTAGGTCTGAGAGTGAAGAATAAAATACTAGCCAACTTCTTGACATCTTTCTTGAGTGATTCCATCCTGGCAGGTGCATATGCGTAACATCATGACAGTAGGAAATAGTTGCCTGTCTTACCAAGCTGGAGAGTCATATTCAGCAATTTGATTGCATATGATGATGACTTTAGGATTTGGTTAGAAGATACATATATTTTTTAAAGATTTTATTTATTCATTTGAGAGAGAGAGAATGAGAGAGAGCACATGAGAGGGGTTAGGGTCAGAGGGAGAGGCAGACCCCCTGCCGAGCAGGGAGCCCGATGCAGGACTCGATTCAGGGACTCCAAGATCATGACCTGAGCCGAAGGCAATCGCTCAACCAACTGAGCCAGTTAGAAGATATTTTTATATGATTTTTAAGAAAGTACAGTATATGCCCACTCTTATTGACATATACAAAGACCAAGAAATGAATTTTTACTGTCTGGTGGTTTTATCCAAGCTTCTCAAACTTCAAGGTGTGCATAAAAATCACTGAGACATCTTGTTGAAATATATCTATTAGGTCTAGGGCAGTTCCTGAAATTCTGCATTTCCAAAATGCCTCCAGGTAATGCCAACTTTGCTGGTTAATGGGTGGCACTTTGAATAGCAAGGACCTAAAATGTCTTCATGCCAATGAGAATTCACCTTCTGTAACTTCATCTATTTGTTTGCAGCTGTAGTTATGGTCCTAAACAGCATGAGTGTCAGCTGGAGCACCCGGATCCAGATTTTCCTAACCTTTTGCAAGCTCACAGCAATTCTGATAATTATAGTTCCTGGAGTTATGCAGCTAATTAAAGGTATGGACTGGAAAGTAAATGCTTTTTAAAATACGTATCTGCTTTTGATCTTTCCTAGCACTAACTTCCGCTTGTATTAGCAGAATCCCTTAATTAGTCTCTGTTTGTGGAACTTAGACTCTATACTGTCATCGAATTGATTTGAAAGACTGCTGCACTTGGGGGGGGGGGGGGCGGAGTGCATTGGTATTTACAGCTGAATGGCAACAACAGAATTAAGACTGGGCCAAGCAACAAAATAAGGCATCAGTGAATTCTCTCCATATAAACTCTTTGGAGTGAAAACTCAAAGTGGAAAAACAAATCTGCCATTAGTTTCAACTACAGATAACTATATCCTCTTATATTTACTTTAAAATAGTTCACTAATAGTAATAAAGACTAAAGAAAAAAGGATATCTGGAAAATAATGAAAGATGACCAGTAATTCTTTTACTCTATGGCTATTATTACTTTTACCTTGAGAATAGTCTTGATGGAAGGGGAGTCAGATATGGGAATAGCATTCCTAAAAGCCAAATATTATCTGACAAAAAAAAAGGTTGTAAAAACTTAATTTTTATTGTTACTTTATTTTTAAAGTAAGATATGCTTTTCTATGGGAATGTAATATCATTTTCGGGGAGTATATGTAGAGTTGACTGTTTAATAAGAAAAGATGAGATGTTTGAGCAGGTGATGTATTTAGAGTTTCAGCTGTTTAGGGAAGAAGGTACATGCAATTGCTTGGATTCAGTGGAAGTTGTTGGAAGCATAGGAGGTCCAGGTGAATTAATTGGCAGTGGGCTTGATAATAGGGAATAGGAAAGTGAGATGAAATTGTGAAAAAGTGACATATAATTTGGGCATCTTAAATGTTTGGTGTTTCCATTGATATTGTCTGTTCCAGGAAAGGGAATTTAGAGAGAAATTTTATGAAGTTGCAGGAGAAGAATTACACAAAGCAAAAGGAAATGCCAAAATTCAGCAAAATAATCGCTGATGGTAGAGGCATCAAACAATAACAAACACTGAAAGATCTGTCACTCTGTAGCTAGGGCAAGGGAGCTGCTCTTGTACATTTACTAATGGAAGATCTTAGAACTCTCCTGGCTAAATGATTGCATCAAATCCAGCAACTTCAGCCAACTCAGAGTAAACACAATAAAGATTTTAATGCTATGGCTTACACTAAAGAGAAGATGTGAGCTCGCTCTTCTAATTCACATTGGCCACCACAGAGCTGGCCTGCTCATTTTATCTGATCCATTAGAAATGTAGAGAACATAATCTGTTTTGTTAGTGCTTTTTTTTTTTTTTTTTTTATGAGCTAACTCTTTAGTCTTCTGTAAGGAGTTTCTTCCATGTTTGGAAAGCGCAGAGACCCTGAGTCATTGACCCTACTTCAGGTCTAGTTTAGGTTCCAAAAGATGATATACTATCCTTTAAAACTCTAATATAAGACTGTAGTCATTTTTTTTTTTTACCACCTATTTATATATGTATGTGAGATGAGGTGAAGTTTTCCAAATGCTATTTTATTGTAAATTCCTTAAGAACAGAGATCATAATATATCTTTTGGATCTTTTTCAACACTTAAAATAGAATGATCCTTTAATTAATACTTACGCTATCTATCAGTGCTTAATGTGAACAGGCTTCCTTTTATAGCTCACCTAATAGAGAAATGCTGTAAGAATATTACTACATTTAAAGTAAATTTTATTATTTTGGAGAGCATTCTTAGCAAGCATATTTACTCTATTAATACAAAATGTTGATTTTTCTTTCTAACTTAATCACAAATTTTTCACATTAATTTGAAACTCCAGGAAGATAAAAGCTTTACTAATACAGAGCGTGCATTTATTTCCACTCTAATCAGATCCTGAAAATAGTTGTATGTTCTGTACTTTTGAGGATTTGTTAAACTTTCCTTTGAATATTATGACTTTCATATTCCTGAGACCTCTGTTATTCATCCAAAATATTCCTGAAGTCTAAAAAAGCCTCTCTTTTGTAATACTCTCAAAATAACACTTTTTAGGATTTATGCTTTAGGACCTGATCTTCAATAACGTTTGGTTTTTCTTATTGCTTATTCAGTACTCTACTCTTAGAATATTATCTCTTTAGGCCAAGGAGACCATATATCATGATAAAAGAATATTCAACAGATGTTTTTATCTGAGCTCCAGTATTTATATTTCCCTTCTATGAGGACACAGAGATGTTTTAGTAAAACAGGCATTTCTGAATTCACTGTGTCATTTTTTTTTTTAAATGAACTATATTTTGGAACTGGATACTTTGAGGGAAAAATTATTTACTGTACAACTCAACCTTCTCCATTTTTGGTCTCAAAGCTCATACATATTATATTAATATATATTGTTGTCTGGGCAACCCAGGCAACAACTGAGGTTTCAGTGACGAGAGAGGGTCATAATCACATATATCATCTACCTCCCATCCCTCTTTTTTTTTTCAGATAAACAATGGATTATATTTTATATAAGTGTATCTCAAATATTGCATGGCACATAGTTAAACTAAAAAATTATTATTTCTACAGAAAAATAACACAGTGATAAATATTCTGTATCCTTATAAGCCCATCCCTCTTTTATTTACTTGAGTGAAGACCAATTTTGAAACAAAATCACATTTCCCATTTTGGTGATCTCATTTGCTATTTTCTTTAAGAAAGAGACTTTTTATGTTAAACTTTGAATATTGGCTAAATCTGAATTATTTATTTATTTATTTTTGGTAATTATCCAAAGGATATACAAGAAAAAGGCCCAGTATGATTCACAAAGTAGGGAAAAATGTTATGAATTAAAGCATTCAATCCACACGTTGATGCAAAATTTGTTAAGAACTATCTATTTTAAAATTCAGTATAATTTCTTTTCAGTGTTTCTAGAAGGAAATCATGCCATTCTCTAAGCCAGGGTCAGTGGACTTTCTCTGTAAAGGGCCAGATAGTAAATATTTTCAACTTTGCTTGCGATACAGTCTCCTTCACAACTACCCAACTCTGCCATTGCAGAGTGAAATCAACCATAGACTGATAATATCAATCCTAATACACAAATAAGTGGGCCTGGCTGTGCTCCAATGAAACTTTATTTACACAAGAAGCTTTGGAAGGCAGAGTTGGTCCACAGGGTTTTCTACCACTGTGAGTACTTAATAGACTACCGGGGAAAATAGAAAGCAGAATGAAAATTAAATGATATGAGAAGGTGGTTCTTGGGTTTTTTGCTACCTCCTCTTTGAGAGTAGAACTGTGGATATTTCTTTCCAAGTGTAGATGCCAAGGGCAGTCTGCCCCGAGATGGGCTACTTTGACATGAACATTATTTTGAGTTAAAAGCAATCAAAACCCAGCAGATTCAGGAAAAGCTCTTTACCTCCCCCTGAGCTATTAACAAGATAGTTTCCTCTTTACCTAAGAGATTCATCTTACATAGTAGGGCAACTTTTGTTTTCCAAACATCTCCTTTTACCTTCCTGCTAATGTTCTTTCTCCCCTTTATATCCTCAGAACCCTACTCCCCTTCTTAGCTCATGTAACTATCATATTGCCTCACTGTCTTTGGAATTTCCATGTCTGTGGGGGTTCCCTATATGTATGCTATTAAATTTGATTTTCTCCTGTTAATCTGTCTCATGTTAGTTTGATTCTTAGTCCAGCTAGAAGGATTTTAAAGGGCAGAGGAAATTCTTTCTCCCCAACACAAGCATTATTTGTGCTTTATTTATTTAAAAGAATTTTATCATACTCCTGTAAACTGTAATCTGTATAGCTTACAGATTATTCTTTAGTCTTCTTTTATGCTCAAACTCTGTAAGAGTAGAGGCACACTCAAACAAGGAACTGCTTTGCTCTTTGCTATAATTTTATTAAAAGAGAAATGTGAAATAGTGTCAGTGGTGATCAATATACCTTCGGGACTCCTCCTCTAGAATGGATATAGTATTAATAGATGAATCTGGTAATGAGCAGGAAGTGAGAAATCTGGACCTGAAACAGTATAGTTCATCCCCAACCCTCCCATTTCTTTCTCCATGTTTTTATGGTTAAAGAATGAATAATAACCAATTCTTTGAAAAATCCTAAAATCTTTCTGTTCTCATTACAGGGCAAACACAACACTTTAAAGATGCCTTCTCAGGAAGAGATGCGAGTATTATGGGGTTGCCACTGGCTTTTTATTATGGAATGTATGCATATGCTGGCTGGTAAGTTGATATCTCTAGATCTGATGGTTTGTATGGGTCATTAATTCCTTCATGTATTTTGGTTAAGTGCCAAGCAAGATGCTAGATGAGTGGGAATAGCCACAATCCAGCACAATCTGCCTTTCTTGAAGTGAGAAAGATGGTGTGGCTCCCTCCACCAGGCCACTTACTGTGCATATGACTTAATGTAAGCATAACTGAGTTTTTCAGTCAAGTTAACTATTAGATTTAGCCTGATGTTATAAAAAACAAACAAATGTGGGTCTTAATATTGCCAAAAGATCTGTTACAGCCACTAACTCAGGAAATAAATGGGGAGGCCTGGTGCACATTGCCAGGGCCAACTGCTCCATCCTGGGGAATCCTGAGGGGGCTGAACAAATTGAAAGTACAGCTCCTGACTGGGCTTGCCAATACTGTTGCTGAACAAACTCAGATGAACTTGTTGCTAGAGAAGCCAATAACTCAAGCAACGAGGGTTTGAAAAAGGGAAAGAGAAATTTATTTCAGATGCTGGCACCTGGGGGAGGTGGCAGGCTCAAGCCTTAACAATCGACCTCTCTGCCTGTAAGATGAACACCTATGGTTTTGTAGGGAGAGGTTTGGGGGGTAAGTGCAAGAGAGCAGACAGGGTGCACGTAATCATGGGTGGGGTGAGTATGTGTTCAGCCCTTGATCATGGGTAGGAAAGGGGACATGTGGGGTGTGGTCTTCTAGGCATTCCGTTGTTAACAGGGCTTTTCTGGTCCAGTGGTTAGAATGTTCTGGTCATTGCAAAATGTCTTTGTGCCTCAAGAAAGTACAATAAGAAATAAGCACAATGGGTTTAGTTAGAGCATGAGTTAAGTGGTTTTGTCTATTTCTGGTTTTAACTGTTGGGGTCTACAATTGAGCAAGAGAACTCGCTGACATTAACCAATGCAAATCACTTATAAGTCTGTATCAGTGAGGACATAATAGTGCCATGAGAAATTGAAGATTAATTCTTTGCTTGTCAAAAGGTCTTTCAGTTGAAGCTCCAAGGTTGTTTGTGAATAGTGATTGATTTTTCTCTACTGTCCTATGAGAATGAAATAATTCAGATATAGAAATAAGTAAGGTGTTCCCAGAAGGTAAAATGATACTCGAAAAGCAGGGTAGGAAAAACTAAGATGGTGAAAACAGGTATACTAGATAATCTGTTACATTTAAGGCTCTTACAAATTCCTTAAGATTTCCTCAACATTTGAAAAGCAAAATATTCAGCAAAGATGATCAAAATCACTATGCCATGGGTACATTTCCTTTGTGCATGTTAAGCTGTGATAACCATTCTGGCTGAAGCATTAGAACTTTGTATTTATGCCTTATTTTATTCAGGAACTTGAATAACAATAATCATGGTTAAGGGTGTGATTTTTTACTGATTAAATTTTATTGATCTAAGACTCAGTGGAAATGACTGTTGCAAGAAAGCCCACTAGGTAGAAAAGTATTGCTTAACCATCACAATCATTGTAGTAAAATTAAATTTCACTGTTTTGGAGTTATTAGTAGCAAAATCTCTTTTTAAAAATTATTTATAGAGCTAATAGTTGTGCAACTTTATCTGTGAGAATGTTCTATGAACATAAAAATAGTATCAGGAAACCACACTAACTCAGAAATTATGTAAATGCATTTAATATAAATTTTATTTACTTCCGTTTCTTTAGTTTTTAGATTCTTACCTTCCAGTTAGTGCATGGAATATAAAAATATGGAGTATTTACCCTATTAATCTCATTGAATTGTGAAAATATAGCATTAGAGGAAAATTAGGAGAGTATAGGAATTTAAAATTTTAACCTAGCTTTTGAAGCAAAGTATGTTTGAAAGGCATTAGAAGGTTGTAGCTCTAAGTGGTATAGGATAAAATATTTGTGTATTCAAGAAATATTCTTACAGCTATTGTGTGTAAGTATCAATCTTGAATCACACAGTGAATTTGAAGTCTTTTTATTTTTGTCCAAAGCACAATGTGGTGCTGGGCAGAGAGAAGAACAGAGTTGTGATCACAGGGTTAGTAGCAGAATCCACCATTCTGTGGCTGTTCAGCCTGCATCAAAGCTCTGGTGCCCTGGGGCAGTAGCCAAGCTACTGGGAGGGTAACCCAGAGACCAGAGTGAAGTGGGGAGGTGGTAAAAGCTTTCAGCTAGAGCCAAGTGTTGGGAGCCCAGCAATATTCAATCAGGAATGTGGAATGTGGAGATAGTCACAAAGGAGATTTGATTAATTCTATTGAATGAAGTTTCTTTTGCCTTTGAGTGCCATGCATCTGTTACCACGGAATCTTAAAATATTCTTCTATCCAACTCACTCTCCCACTACCAGTACCAGATATTCAGGTCAGCAGCTTCGTGTTGAGCAAACCTCCTCTACTTCTGTAGGCTTTGGAGGGCTGAGGGATTTTTCCATTTTTCTCACTCTTTTCATTTTAAATTATCTTATTATCATAATATTTTGTTTTATTGATGCTGAACCTAAAATGCTGCTTGTGTTAAAATGATTTAAAAAATAATTTGGGTGATATAGACAGACTTTATTTAACAATTCATGAAGTGGGCAGTCTCTACTTTCAAGAGTCTAGAGAACCGCAAAGTGGGGTGGAAGACAGGAAGCTTTTATAGGATATGCTTTTATAGAAATCTTTCAAAGCATAAGGGACAAGGAAGAGAAAAATAGAAAATGAATAAGGAATAAGGAAGTAAGTATAGATCCCAGAGTTGGCATTTGGGGACCCAGTGGCCCCATTTGGGGCCCAGAAATGTATTTCAATGCTCTCTTTACAGGGAATGTGGGGTTTACATGAACTTTTGTTTATACTTTTACCCATATGATCCTTCTCTCCACTCCCTATTTTATTTTATTTATTTATTTTTTAAAGATTTATTTATTTATTTGAGAGAGCGAGAATGAGAGAGAGAGAGAGAGTACATGAGAGGGGGGAGGGTTAGAGGGAGAAGCAGGCTCCTTGCCGAGCAGGGAGCCCGATGCGGGTCTCGATCCAGGGACTCCAGGATCATGACCTGAGCCGGAGGCAGTCGCTTAACCAACTGAGCCACCCAGGCGCCCCTCCACTCCCTATTTTAAAGAAGAGGAAACTGTTGATTTTCTCCTATTCTTAAGAGGGGTTCGAGTATAGTGCTGGAAATGAAGACTGGGATTTTAAATGCAGTGTTACCTGATACAAGTGGCTTGTGCAGAGACAGAGGAGTAACTGCATTTCTCTAACGGGGTTGTTATGCTACCTGAATGCTGCATTGTGGATAGGTAGAAATAATCTGGTTGTTAATCTATGGCCATCAGTCTTAGAAAAAGGAAACCATGTCTAGAAGAAATCGTCTCTTGGCTCAGAGTTCCAGAGAAAAAGCTAATACCTGGTTGTACGTGGAACAAGATGGAGACAAAAAGAGTTCACAGAGAGGGGTATTTATTCCCTTCCCAAATGTAATCCTGCCTCTCTGACCTCTCTCTGTCTTTCGCAGTATAATGACAAGACTAGGTGATGGAATTATAAATGGGACACTGTAAATGAGTCTCCACTCCCCATGCAGCTGCCGTGACAACGTTTGATGCAAACAAAAAGTGTGGGGGGCATTGCAAATAAGTCAGACAGAAGCAGCTACTGTCATCAGAACTTAACCACCTAGGGTGTAAGTAAAAGCAGCGAGACCTTTGTGGATGGGGAGGCCTTGCTCTGTTAGCAATTCAACTTTGACATGGTGAATAGGAAAAAGACCCTGCCAAACCTTGGGTCTGATTACAGTAGGCTTTTGGCTATGAGCAGTGCAGAACCTTTTCAGAATGATGAAAACTCCTTCACAGAAACATGATTAGGGGGAAAGAAATCATTAACCCAGCCAGGTCACAGAGTTGGGTCAGAGCAACTTTAATATTATTGCCAATGTCTGCATTTAGAGAGATATGTCTGCCAGTCTTCCTCGTGGCCCAAGGGAACTCAACCAATTTCAGTCCCATATCCTGATCCAAAGCTAAATATTGCTTCGTGGGGTTTTTTAAAACTGTGTAATAGAAAATTTTTCCATGTCTTTTTTCTCCCTTTTAAATCCAATCCTCGGTGGATTTAGTCTTTCTAAAGTACCTGCTGGGATTATTTTGTACCATTGTGTCAGATCTAATCTAAAGAATAAGCTTCTTTTTAAAATAATTCATAGTTGGGTACTGGGATGCATTGCCAGCTTTGTGGTACTTTTTATACACAATTATGGAAAAGCTGAAACAATAGATCTTGTGAACATTCTCGAGAGGCCTTGAGGAGATGTAAAGCAAGGAGAATGCTATGGACTCATTGCTGGAGACTAGGAAAGCATAAAGGTGTATTTCCCACAGGATGTGAATGTTTGGACCAAAGTAAGAAGCTTTCTCCTTCACACCCCCACCCTGCCCCAAGCCCTTTCCTTTCCTCTATTCTCTGGAGCTCTGGCAAATATTTGAAATTGTGTTCCTTTTTTCACAAATATTTCCTTTCTTGCTGTAAACATTGTTGGAAAATACCAGTTTTTAAAACAACTATTAAGAAGGAACTGGATATTTTTGACATGAGAAGCCTGGAAACATTTGTGTGTGTATGTGTGTGTGTTATTTTATATTTGGGTTTTCTTTCTTTCTTTCTTTTTTTTTTTCCTGCGTGTTCTTCCTGTACTTCCCATTGCTTTGGCCTTATAACACATGAAATCCCTCAGAGTGCATATCCCAGATATAAGTATTGATTGTTGCTTGCCTTCGTGGTGTAACTACAGCCTCTATTTTTAGAAGCTTACTTTCTAGTCATTAAAAAATAAACTTGACTGCTAACTTTTTAGATCACCTTTACTGCTACTGTTCTGTCAGCTATTCAAATGCTTCTACTTAAGACATAGTCCTTAAAATATTAGATGCCTTAACCTTCTTAAAAGATAAACTGAAGCATATTAAAATTTTTAAGAGTTTATTTGAGCAAAAGTTGATTTGAATCAGGTAGCATTTAATCTAGCAGATAGAAAGGAGCTCTGAGGAACTGCATAAAATGAGACTTTTATAGGCAGAAGGGAGCAGGAACAAACAACTTAGTGTAGGCAAAAAAGCAGGTTGGTTTTTGCAAGGTTACTTTCATGTAAGCAATGGCAGGGATCTGTCAGGAAGATTACCTAACTAGTACCAATCAAGTGATTCCTGATTGGTTTAAAATTCCTTTCCTGGGAGAGCAGAAACTATAATTATCTTGGTTTGGTGTTGTGGGGCTTAGCATAAGCAACTCCATTTTGGACTTGTTGTCTAGTTTTTGACAACCATGAACATCAACTTCCTAGTTGTGAATTTAGATGGGTTTTTATAAAGATAAGACAGGTTTCTCTTTCTTATTTTAAATTATGAGATACTTTAAGTATATTAAAGCTGTTGGGCTAATATTTTAGCCATTTGGTTTTAAGTAATAGAAAAATTTGTACTTATAGACCCAAGCTTCTGTGTATCTATATAATGGCTGTTTTGCCTTCTGCAGAAAAATAAGAGAGCAGAAGAGTGTTTTGAAAATACGACTTTTTATTTTGTGGAAATGACCTAAGCCTATCAAATGAAGAGGTAGAAATGTCTTTGTCTTTATATGCTTAGCTCTCCCATATGATCCCTTGGTTTTCCCATCTTCACAATTCAGTTATCTATGTATGCTTATTTGAGGATGGAGTCTACGTCAGTTGTACATCTTGGAACCTGGAAAAAGAACTATATGTTGCCTAACTGAACATAATACAAAAAAAGAATTATAAGGGCTTTAAAGAGTCTTGAGCAGTCCCTTTCGATTGGAAAAATAAGGGTACAAGGTGGTAGACATTTTCTGGGTAGGATAAGTAGAGTCACGAAGTAAAAGAAAGGAATCTGAATTTCTCTAGGGCCATAACTTTAGGGTAATATTTGTAATCCTATGAAACTTGAAAGTGAAATATTATATACCTAGAATGCTTTTTGTCATGTGAGGGATCCAGAAAAGTGTTCAGAACTTGGGAAAACTGCATAGTCTTGTAACTTGAGGTTATTTGGATGGGCATATACCAGAAAACAGTGAATGGAAAGGAAGAAGTGCAAATTGAGACTCTATTATCTTTGATACCATTGTCAGTTCCTACTTGCCCTCTTGTGTTTATATATGGCCAACTCCCTAAAACTGTGAAATGCTATTGTCATACATCTCTTGCTCTACAAGCTTTGATTGACTTGCCAACACCACTAAAATCTGGATTCCTGGAAGCCAAAGGCCATCTGGTACTTAAATTCTGTTCTTACTGCTCCTGCCACACTTTGCAGTGCAAAATAGTAAACTGTTGCTCACACCCCCATGCTCATGCGGTGTACTCAGTCTGGACTGTCCTTCACCACTTCACTAGGGCTCAGATGTTGAGCATTTCTGAAGACTCCACTTGGGTGATGCCTTCTCTAGAAAACCTTCCTGACTTGCCAGTCTGGGTTAGGCCTCGTCCCTGGCTCCCACTGTGCCCTGTGTATGGTCCAGCACTGACGCTTGTGTTCTGTCACACTATTCTATTGGCAATTCTATAAACCATGGGCTCCTTGAGGAGAAATACTGTGGGTTTCCCACTTTGCTTTCCCCACTCACTGAAACATGATAATCTCCTATATTGCTGGGAGTGCAAAAACGGGAAAAAATTGTTTGGCAGTAAACATACATCTACCCCATGACCCAATGATCATATTCTGAGTTCTGAGTATATGCTGGAGAGAAATGATTGCATGGTCCCCCCAAAAACATGTACGGGCATATTTATGTTATCTATTATAACAGCTATAAGTTGGAAGTAATCCAAAACCATCAACAGTAGAATGTATGGTGTAATAAAATGAACATCAATAAAAATAATGAATTATTGCTACATATAACAGCATGGATGAGACTCACAAAAAAAAAAGTCCAGAAAAAAAAGCCAGATGCACAAAAAAATAATTACTGTATAATAGTAATACAAGCAAATATTAGTCTATTGTGGTTTTTATTTTTTTTTTAGATTTTATTTATTTATTTGACAGAGAGAGAGAAAGAGAGAGAGCACAAGTAGGTAGAGAGGCAGGCAAGTAGGTAGAGGGAAAGGGAGAAGCAGACTCCCCGCCGAGCAGGGAACCCGATGCGGGGCTCGATCCCAGAACACTGGGATCATGACCTGAGCCCAAGGCAGACACTTAACCAAATGAGCCACTCAGGAACCCCAATATTAGTCTATTGTGATCAAACAAGTAAAACTAATCAAAGGTGATAATCGAATAACAGTTGCCTTTACAAGAGAATGGTATTGACTGGAAAGGGCCATAAGGGAACCTTCTAGGGTTCTAGGAATGTTTTATCTCTTGATCTTTTTGTTGGTTCCATGGGTGTATAAATATGTAAAAATTCATCAGGTTGTTGATTAAGATTTGTGCACTTTACTGTTCATATGTTATACCTCTATAAAAATGTTAAAAAATAAAAAAATAACTCTATACTTATGGTTTAATAGAAAAACGATTTGTGGGAACTTTGTTGGAGATTTTTATCTTACAATAAGTATTTGTTTTTAAATTTTTTATAATTCTGAGTTTGATTGTAAATGTTTAAAAATTGACACTTTGGGTTATAAGTGTAAAGTATGTTGATAATTTATAACTCATTTATATCTTTTTAGGTTCTATCTCAACTTTGTTACTGAAGAAGTGGAAAATCCTGAAAAGTAAGTTGCCATATTTACTCTGAAATATTTATGAGGAATAAAATGTAACGTTAAACAATTGAAAAAGCAGACCTAAAGAAGGTCCTCAGTATGGGCTAATTAACTTTATCCTTATCCTCCTCCTTATCATCATTTTCTTAGGCAGATAAAATTTATTTGAATTTATTATAAATTAGATGTACATAACTTTATTGTCTATTCCACATTCAACACTAAATTATCTGATAACCTGAAAGTATAAAATAATAAAGTTATATTTTAAGTAATCCATTTCATAAAAGCCTATATACAACTTAACATGGACTTTCAGCTGCCTACAAATGTTCCATAAGACATGAACTCTAAAAATTGATTTTTTCTAATAATTCATGTGAGTTTTTTGGTAACTATTCAATTAAAGAGAATAATACAATTAATGAACAGTTAGTTATGAAAGCTGAGAAGTAACTGCAGAATGCTATAAAAACTTGTAAATTTTAGTAGCTGGATGATTGCTTTTACTTTTTGTTCCTAGGTAATACTTTTGATGATTAGGTAATTTGATGATGACTTACATAATGTTCCTAATTGAATTATTTTTAACTCAGGACTTAGATAAGTGACTTTTGTGGTTTCCATAAAAACGTTTGACTTTATACAGGAAAGCAACATAATCTATGGGCAGAAGAGGGAAATTTTAAGAAATGCCATGTGAGATATGGACTGAATTATTAAGTAATTTAACTCATCTGGCATTCATTAAACATCTACCATGTTTCAACCAATGTGCTAGGAACTTCTTACATGATGAATAAAACTTGTATTTACGATTTTATGGTCTAGTCAGTTAGTCAAATATGTAAACAAATGAAAGTAACATAGTATGATGCCATAATAGATTATTTACTCAATTTGACAGAGAGTAAAGGAGGAAATACTTAACTCTGTCTAAGGAGATGTGCTTATTATGTAGAGTCTCAAATGATGAACAAGTACTTTTAGGTAAAAAAGAGTGAGAAAGGGTGAGAGTGAGAGAGAGAAGGAAAAAGGGAGAAAGACATCCAAGAAACAAAACATGTACAAAGGTGAGTCAGTATGAAATTGCCTAAGTATCAGAAAATAAGCTCAAGTGTTCACAATTCACATTAAGGTAGACAAAGAAATTCTGGCACTAAGTATATTGGGAGGGAGATAGTAAGCCACCCTTAGATCTGGCCACGTAGTGGGGTTGTCAGAATTTTGAACACGCAAACCAGCAATCGAGGTTAAAATGATGTTCAGACTATCTGATTCAACTGTTATGCAAATCAATATGTAATTTAAACATGTGAAAAAGTTATTTTATTGAGAAATATGAGAAATTTATGACAGTACTTTCATATTTATAACTGGAATTGTGGTAGAGAACATACATTTACCAGGAACTAGTTTCTTCTAGCATTACTTTGAAATGATAAGCCACTTTGTGACTCTAAATCTATTGATTACAGAGATAAATAGGTTGCCCTGTTTTTACTGTTTTTGAGAATAGTGTGTAAGTGGTAACATAGAGCACATATTGCTCTTACTAGATTTATGTATGTAAAATATGTATTGAATTTCTATTGTATAAAAGAGATATCTATGGTTTATGTCTTTTAAGTCTAAAGACCCTTTAGAGAGCCCAGTTACTAAAATCTAGTATCAGAAATATTTCTTAGGGGCACCTGGGTGGCTCAGTTGGTTAAGCGACTGCCTTCGGCTCAGGTCATGATCCTGGAGTCCTGGGATCGAGTCCCGCATCGGGCTCCCTGCTCGGCAGGGAGTCTGCTTCTCCCTCTGACCCTCTCCCCTCTTGTGCTCTCTCTCTCAAATAAATAAATAAAAAAATCTTTAAAAAAAAAAGAAATATTTCTTAGGAAAAAAAAAAAAAAGGCAAGCTGTAGGTTTGTGGATAGGCCCTATAGTGTGACATTTGTTATATGGTGTATCAGTGGAATAGATACAGTTCAGATTCTCTTGTAATGGTGTTTAACAGTTTAAGTCTGGTTTTATTTGCTGTATATATAATCCTATTGTGTATATTAAGCAGATTTTGAAATTATTTATGCCATGATTACCCTGATCTGAATTTCTGATTCATTCTACTGGAAAAGTATGTCATTCAAGGATTTTCTGTCTCTCTCTTTCTTTCTTAATTTAAGGGTCTTAGTTTTACATGTTGATAATGTCCATGATTCAATATGTACAACTACTAAAGAACAGTTTTGTATTGATTTGGTGTTTTGTTGTTTTTGTTGCAAAGAAGTTTCCTCATCTCAAAAAAGTGAGAATAATTATAGCACTTACCTCATTGGGTGGTGGTAATGAGTTAATATGTATAAAGTGCCTATATTAGTGACTGTACTTTTTAATCTCTACATAATTGGTTGTTTTTACTGTAATTATATTCTGATTTTAAGAACAACATAAAGTGTTACTCATGTTAGAGTATTTCCTCGGTTACAATATCCTAAGCCATTCTCTTTCTTCAGTATTTTTGAAAGAAATATGAAAACTTATTTCACACCATATTGAAGCCTGTTCCATAAACTTTCAGCGCTGAAATTGAATATGCATTTTATGATCTCTCCTCTTCTTGTGTACAGATTTCATTTAATTTTTTATATTCAGAGAAAATTAGTATTTTAAAGGAAAAACATAAGATATAAGAGTTTCATAATAATTTAAAAGTAACTGTCAAAACTGATTCAGACTGATTATTATCACTGGGTATGCCAGACGAAGTATTTTCATTTTCTGGTAATCATGATTCTGCAAATGTCATTAAATATTTCTAAATACTTTTAATTTGATATTTTAAGGTCTTAAACTAAGGAACTTCTCAGGAGAGATTAAGTAAGAATCTATGGAATTTTAGGTCAAGATAATTAGTAACTGCTAAGACTTAGTTGAAGAAAGAAACCTCTGGTACTTTTTTGTTCTGCTATACTAGGGTACTTAAGTATCCAATTTTTGCCTAAAAGATTCTGTGTAAAACTTAGGTAACATGTTTGTTTTCTCAAAATCAGAATGTGAGAAATCCACAAAATCCCCTTAATGGAAAGCAAAGACTAAATTTGTACTGTGTACTTATCAACCAAAGAAATTCAGGGTTTTAAGCAACTTATTCAGTGTCTTAATTTTAAAAACAGCATTTCCCTATAACATTGACAATCAGTCCAGGTCTTTTAAAACTCAATCTTATTTTTTAAACACAAGGAACAATTTGGGAAATATTTATGGTTGAACATAGAGAACAGATGGTAAAGTTATGTGAACCTCATCCAGATGTGTAATTTGTATTATTTTGTAGGTAGATACAGCTCCAAAATACCTTTAGTTACAAGGGAGAATAATTATAATTCCATCTCCTTTGTGACATGCCAAGATAAATGTGTTTCCCAATCAGTCACGGGTGCATGTGTCCAGGTGTGCTGCAACGTGTAACTTTCTGGCAGCTGGTGAAATGAATCATCGGCTGAACATATAACGCCTTTTACTATCCTCCTCCACCTAAGCAATAAAATTTTGCTAAAATTGTGACCTAATAGAAAAAGTGATCATTAATTTAGATCACTGCAAATAACAATGTGATTTAAAATATACAGAATGTAGAATAAGTTTTCATGATCACAATTGACTATCCTTTACATATAATTTAATTTCAGTGGAAATCTTTCAAATTACCTAATGTCACTCTAGGGAGTAATTTCGGAAGTGCTGTTACAAGCATGACTTATAGTACAGTTCCCTAAGGGTTAAAACAAGTGAGAGGTAAACTGGGAAATTAATGGAATCAAAATAACTAGCTCATGACTTCTTTCTTGTATTATGTCTCACTTTCTCTTTAAAGCTTGTAAAGCACTAATCCTAAAAATTGGGGTAAAATTCCTGCTCTATGATTACATTTATAATGCTAAAAATGTTCCCAGTGTCTTTTTAGAGTGTTTTCTTCTCTAAAGAGTAGTTTTGGATCTAAGGAAGTATCAATCCTTTAAGAGGCACTTCATACTTACGTAAAATGACAGTAATTATTGTGGAAATTTTTGTAACATTTTGTAATTATCTATAGCATGGTGGCTGACTCCGTAAGAGTAAAAATAGTATTGAGGAGCAAGAATGTCCAAAGTTTGAACCATGAAGGTGATAGAATCCCAAAGAATATCTGAATTTTAAAGCGTCCCCCCATCAAATGAAATGCCTAGTAGTAGTAGGGAAGGCTAATGTGTACCTTTGTTTTTAAACACTGAAGTGTTTTTCTTCGCAAATATAATGAGTTTTGCCTTATGATATTACTTGTGTGGAGACTGTGCAATCTATCATTGTTCCCAAAGTTACACAGTGCAAAGAACATATCATTGAGATGTATAATGTTTGTAATCCTGCTCTTCGATTGATCAATCATGTCTTGTGTTGAGGAAAGCCAAGATATGAATCACTTTACTTTGACCTTGGGGGTCTGAGATTAGTCGGTTTCTCTATTAGACTTGTTCCAGTGTTCTTCTCACTTCATTTATTCCCTCTGTCTTCAAGAGTTGGAAATAGTCGACTTGGTGGAAGTCAGTAAAGCTTGATATCATCAGTCATTTTTAAAGAACAGGCTATCAACATGGTCTGAATAATCAACTTTAATAGAAGGTTTAAATAATCAGAGTATCATGTTTAATTAATACTTTGCCTGCTTCCAATTAATATTAATTGATGCCTGAGAGTCATCACACCTTGTACCAACGATAACTTAGAAGAAGAGAAACTTGGCTTGTGGAAGATGCCCAAAGACCTTTATTTAGGGCAGTGTGATCGATCACACTGGTTCATAAATGGTCCATAATCACGTTATTTGCATTCAGTTCAGATATTGCCATCTTAAATTCCTATGTGTTTCTATCCTTATTGATTAATATTAAGTCAGTGTAAAGGCATTTCTTAATAACATTATACTGTTTTATAAGGCCTGTTGCTTATAGGACATGTAAAACTGTTGACCTGGTTAAAAACACAGCAGAACAAACCAATCTGAAAATCTTGCCCGAATGTTCTATAGCTAAGTTGCATGACAGAACATTAAAGGTTGATTTGAGGTCTTTTATTTTGCATTTTGGCATTTTAAGGATGCAGTTTTCTACGAGAGACAAATCTCCATCTTTATATACTTTGTAGCTTTCTAACTTAACAGTTGCTGGAAAATAGCATACAATGTCTTGAGTATATATATGTGTAGATTACTGCACTATTATGAGTTGTGATTTTTTTTATTACAAAACAATGTTATCTGCATTCTTAGAATATTTCTAAAGTTTATTTGACAAATACTCAAGTGATATATGTTCTTAAGGAATGTAAACTAATTTCCACAGAAAATTAGCTCACTGCAAATAAATGCATATAGAAAAATCTGGATTATTAAGCAGAATTAATTTGTAAAAGTATTTGCTGAATGAATTTCTTAAAAATGATGTCTCCTAATTGAGTTAACTTATAAAAAAATTTTAAAGATTTTATTTATTTATTTGAGAGAGAGAGTGAGAGAGAGCACGAGCAGTGGGGGAGAGGGAGAAGCAGGCTCCCCGCTGAGCAGGGAGCCTGATGCAGGGCTCTGTCCCAGGACCCTGGGATCATGACCCGAGCCAAAGGCAGACGCTTAACTGACTGAATCACCCAGGCGCCCCTAAAATTGAATTTATACCCAAGTTACAAAGATTACTTTGGCAAAATGAAGTATCTCTTTATTAATGACAATAAGGAATAGTTAGAATTATCTTAGTATGTGACAGTGCTTCTCTTCAATCATTGAAATAATTGATGTCTAAATTAAAACCATTCTATTTTGTGCATTTCTTCTGGAAATATAGGTAAAAAGTTTGGTATATCCTTTTAAAAATATGTTTCAAAATATGTATATAATCATACTGGTTGAGCCACTGATATCACAGAGAAGAGATGGTTCTATGTTCAAAGAACAAGGTCACCAAGTTACTCTTCCTGCCTTTGCTTAGTCTAAAAATTTCTCAGTGATGGAACATGTGGTTGAGGTACCCTGGGATCAAAATTCTTGCATTTCTTAGCTTCACATATGCATAAAAAATACATTTGGCTCAAACACAGTGTGTTCATGTAAAGTTGAGGTGTCAAATAAGTGGTGCAGAAATTATAGGATTATATTATAATATTTTATCAGGCAGTAATTGAAGAAGACAGATATTAATCCTTCAAGTGCTTTGTGGAAGCCATTTAGTTTAGTTTTTTAGTTTTTTTTTTTTTTTTAAGGATTCTAACCCCATTAGGTGGCAAAAATTTGAAGGTCAATGCTTTTGACTGTTTTACATCCTTTCATATTACTTGTTGCTAAATTTTAATTTTAATTTTATTGAAGTTTATATTTCGAGTTTAGAATCGTGAACTAATGTTTTAGGTGAAGTACAGGTGGCTGATTTAAATTTACCCTATGTTTCTGTTACCTTTAGTTGTTCATAAAATAAGAGACCAGAAATGGTATAATGAGTGGAATCAAAAAATTTCAGAATTAGGAGGGCTCTTGGACACTGTGTAATCAAGCTTTCCATCAGAGACATGAATCACCTCCATAATAGCTTTAAACAGATATAACTCATATAAAATAAAATGAGAAACCGACTATACCTATTGTGAACTGGGCTACCAATATTGTTTGCTTTCACATGTTGATTAGCAACCTGTTCATTTCTGTGACCATTTCAAGCTTTGATAAATTGTTGGTGGGTAGCATAAAGAGGGTAGGGCAGACGTTTTGACTGTAACAGGTACAACCCAAATGAAAAATTAAATGACATACATCAGAGGTTACAGAGTTAGAATCCTTTTATCTGAAAGGAAATACCTTTTGCAATCAGATGTAAATGTCAGTCATTAGATTGTCTCCTGCTTTTGAGTTCACAGTTTAGTGACTCCCTATCCATGTTCTCATTTATGCAAATAAGCTACTTTTCTCTGTGCCTGGATTTGAATGTTAATGATCGTACCCAAAAAAGTAGCTCACAAATAAGTTTTACATTCTGGGTTATACTTGGTGAAAAACTTCTTAGACCACTGATATCTAGTCTGTGGTCTGCTGCTTGGCATTCATTCAGATTCAGTGTTGTTTAAGATTCTCACAAAAATAGAATAATATCCCATGTTGTTCTTTATGCACAGAGACGAGATGTATCCAGGCCATTATATTTACACTGGCCATACACTGGCATAATTTTGATAATTTTGTTCTAGTCATGATCAAACATTGACTCAGCTTATCGATCTACTCAGGAAAATGAGTAACTTTTGAATTTGTATAGGCACAAGCTAAAACTGTATTACCAATGTAAACATCTAAAATGAAGCAAATGAAGTTGAGACTTCCCAGTGAAGAAAGATTTCCTTCACTTTTATGAACGGTGAAAATATTTACTTACTGAGTCTTTGGAAATAGCACTAGTTTAGGAAATCAAAATTCTAAGACTGTCTCCTCTTAAGTAGCTATTTGACCTTGGGCAGGCCTCTAAGTTGCTTCTGAATCTTTTTTTTTACCAGTTTTAAATAGAGGGTGTTAATCCCCATATTAGAGTTCTCATGGGGTCGTGAGGATAAAATATGTGAAATTCAAAAATGTGAACGAGCTCGACAAGTAATATACAAACGGTTGCCATGTGCAACCCAAACCTCTATTCTTGAAAGATTAGAATATTTCATAATTTTTGAAAAAAATTAGAGGATTAGCATAATTGTTTTATGAACAGGGGTGCCTTTTCTACACAAATGACCTATTAATCAGCTTGAAAAGTTGTTCTGCATCATCAGCAAAGTACCCAATTATTAGTAGATAAAAGGTTCAAAAGATGATGAGAACTGCTTTTTATTTAGTAGTCTCTAATCTCCCTTAGGTAGCAATATGCTCATGCATCATAATCAGGATGCATTTCTCGGCAGATTTTTTTTTTCCTTCTAAACCAAATATTTGTATGCCCACACCCAGTACTGTTACCAGCACGCTGGGGGCTGATGGTGCTGATATAATGGATGGACTATTTGTACTTCCTGTGCAGTCACTTATTTTTAGGTTTACTCTCTTACCGAGAAACTCCTTTATGAAATCCGACAAACAAGGGTTTGATCTGAGTGACTGGCATCATGTATTTAAATTTTTATTCTTATTTCCAGAGAGCACAAGTATTAGTTTACCCCCCAAATGTTTTTTTAATGAATTTTTGCCTAGCTAAAAAATGCATAGCCTTTATTAAAAATATAAACAGTATTTGTTATCTTAGTAATAGATGGATTACAAAGTAGCACTTCAGATTATTTTCAATAATATGATGTATATTTTTCCATTCTTTTTTTTTTAATGTGGGGCTCAAACTCATGACCCCAAGACCAAGAGTTGGAGGCTCTACCCACTGAGCCAGCCAGGTGCCCCTATTTCCATTCTTCAGTTGAGAAAGTTAAAGCTCATAGAAGTGAAGTAATTTTTCATGGCTGTGTACCTAGTGAGAAGATTAGGATTATAATCCATGTTTGATATAGTGCATGGGCTGTTTGTTTTCAGAGCTTGTACTCTTTCCAGAAAAGTAGGATTTACAAAGGTAGAAGAGAGAAGTCAAGCCATCTCAATGGGGGATGGGCATACACAAAGTCCTAGTTTCAAGGAATAATGTATAGATTGCTCTAGCTTCAGCAAAGGATTGTAAAGAAGAGTGGAAGGCAAAATGGTAGTAAGATGTGGATGCTGATATGGGGTGGGCCTCCATTATAAGAATTTTGGACCTGAGCCAGTAGCCAATGGGATAGGGTGAGTGGGGGTGTGTTGCAAGTTTTGGGTATATATGAAATGGTGTTTAGGGAAGATGTACCTGACGGCAGGTTCAGTGGGTTTTCCTTTTGTGACATATGTACAGTTTAAAGAGAGTTTTAATCCACGAAGTCACATTTCAGGCTTCTTTTATGTGTTTATTATCAATAAAAAGGAAATGTCTTTGAAAAGTTAATTGCCTTCTGGACCTGAACATTACTACAGTCAGACATGGTGACAAATAATGTGGCAGAAAACTCTGGCAAATAGCATCATAATGGTCACATTGTCCCAGCTCAAAGATAGGAACTAAACTGCTTAGACAAAATGAATGAGTCAACCTGGTGTTTACATACTCTCTTAAAAAATAGAGTTGTCCTTTTTTTTTTTAATGAAAAAGATGGAATAATTTATTCTCTATGCCAGAGGAAGAGCAAATGAGATCAATTTAAATGAGAAGCAAGTTCATTTTAAGATAAAATTATATTCAAAAGTATTGAAACAAGAGAAATCTCAAAATAGAGATTAAAAAAATGATCATTTAGCCATGATTCTTTAGATACTCAGGTGGAAAAATGAGGCAGACCATTGCTTAAGCTTGCTTCTAATTCTTTAATATTTTGGTTCTATTTTTAGGTTAGTGAATATATGGGAACCAATGCGGGGAATCACTTACTGCACCACAGGTCTATGTTACTGGACAGAGGTGTCACATTTTAGGAGGATAAAGGAAACCCTTGCTTAAATTGTAAGGTCAAATAGAATCCTGAGTCAAAGTTTGGAAATATTTCAAATAAGATGTGTCAGTGATCTGGCTTTCAAACATTTGGTATTCTAGGAAAGGGCGAGTTAAGGAGGGGAGGGAGACAGCAATGCCAGTACAGGGGAAGATTTGGGCTGGAAAGCAGCGGGTACACCAAGCACAGTGAGACTCACATTGGTGTTGTGGAAAGAGCTCTGTACCTGGAGTCACGTGACTAAGAACTTCCAGTTCTGGAAACATGTAATTCTGTGACCATAGCTATATCCTTTATCCTCTCTGAGCCTCCAATTTCTCAGCTGTGGAAATGGAATGGTAGAGTATCAAATTCTGAGTTTCCTTTCAACTCTAGTATGTTCTATGGTTCTTACAGATGACATGGAAGTACCTCATTTGACATGAAGATATCATTTGGGAATATGGCCAACGGTGAGAAACGTAGGCAGGAGATCTGTCTCAGGAAGAAAAACAGACCCAGAGAAAGGGATGTTGCAGCCAGTTTCTAGATATCACGATGACTGGGAGATTAGGTAGGACTAAAACTTTATGAGTTATTTCAGGAAATGATAAGAAGTCTGAATGGACAAATGGGGAGGGGGGAAACAAAGCCAGAGTGATACCCTACCACATGGGAACTTAATTATTAGATCTGAAGATCTAGGATTAGATCCAAGCTGTGGAATCTAATTCAGTGGGGTCGCCTGAAGTACAGGATCCTGTGATATGTGGAGTGCACCAGGAGGGATAGGCAGGTGTTAATGCACTTGTTGGGGAGATTGGTAACGTGTGTGATGATGAATCCTGGATTCTGTTTACCATTTTTATCACATGTGCCTATAGAAGGTATAAAATAGTCTATTAACTTCTGTGGTGCAGGATTTTTTTTTTTTTTTTTAAGATTTTATTTGATGGAGAGAGACACAGCGAGAGAGGGAACACAAGCAGGGGGAGTGGGAGAGGGAGAAGCAGGCTTCCCGCAGAGCAGGGAGCCCGATGCGGGGCTCAATCCCATGACCCTGATCATGACCTGACTGGAAATCAAGAGTCGGATGCTTAACCGACTGAGCCATCAAGGCACACCCCCCTTCTCTCTCTTTTCAAGTTAGATATGTGGAACAGATAGGGAGAGCTATCTGTGACAAAAGCTTAATAATAATCAATACTAATGCATATTAGTTGAGAATGCAGTGATTAAACACCGTGGCCACTGTTTTATATGGTAAGATCTACAATATTATATGGAAGATAGTTTATGAAATTAAGTCTATGGCATAGCACTCAAATATTTCATAATATGTTAAACTAAAGTTTATAACATACAGTCATATAACACAAAATAAGAGAGACTAAAGACCATAATGCATGACTTTGTAAGCAGAGTTATTTCTAGAGGCTGGTTGGTTGCCCAACACAGAGCTTTTTGTAGGCATCTCATGTCCCACCTCCTCCAAAGTGTCTCTCCTCTTGGCCTTTCATGATGTCATTTTTTCCTTTCTTCCTGACATTCTACTGTCATGGTCATTCTCTTAGGGAATAGATAGCAAAGGGTGTGATAATGTCTCTAAATTTCTAAATTCTTTCAGTTTTCATGTTACCCGTGTGTACAAATAGTTCTCCACCCATTCACCTTCTTCCATTCACACATTGGCATGGCTGGCCTAGTTTATTAGACTAACTACCTATTAGAAATAAAAAACACAGTGGACTTGACCTTGAGAAAATATGTCACAAAAGTCTGAGATTTTTGAGTTGGGAAGGAAGTAGCCATCAAATTTTCTATCCCTTTCATTGTAAAGATAAAGAATTGAAGCCCGAGAGATGGATTAATTTGTCTGTATTTACATTTGTTTATATTTAAAATAACTGATCCCTTTCTAGTCCTCTTTTCAAACACTTAGCGTTGTTGAATACAAATCTAAAAGTGATGGATATGGCAAGATTTTAGCCTCAAAATTAGCTGGGGGGAAGAATGTAATCATGAGGAGTGACTGTATGTTATTTGAGAATGGAACGAAACGGCTTTTAAAAATGTATAAAAGCATTAACATTTGCCTGCATTCGACTTTCTAAAGCTGTTTTTCAAACACATAATGAAAGGGGTCCTAGGCTAGCTGAGTTAAATAATCTATTTCAGGTTGTTTACTGAAGGTCATTTGGTTACATGATTAAAACAGAAACTTTATGACTAGGAAATGCTGAAATGCTAGGATATTGTAAGGAAATAGTTGCTTTTTATTTTCTCTAAGATTTTTACTGACACACTGATTCTCAAAATAGTTCTGATATCTCTTTGGGGGGGGCAATATTTAATTTTTCTGTATTGATATTATCAAACAATCAAGATCTCACTTGCCATATTCTGGCCTGGGGCAAGCAAAAGAGAAATTGACATAGAAGACATGATTAATTTTGTTTTGAGCCAGAAAATGACGAAAGACATGAGTGAGAGAGATTGCAAGGGGAGATCATGCTAATAAACTACTGATCTGTAGCTGCTCAGGGTCTGGTGGAAGAAAGGGTAAATGTGTTTTAAATGTATGTAAGTGTTTTGCTATTTGATCTTCTTCATGCCATGGCCTCTGGCCAAGGAGAGGCGATCAGTGGCAAATGCTGGAAGAAGACAATGGCCAGTTGAACTCAGCGATGTCCCTCTCTGGTAACACGGAGCCCTTTGTCTTTTTGTCAAGCCACAACCTGAACTCTGAACTGCAGTGAGGGAGACAGCTTCAGCCTGGGTATGGAGGTGCTTTTCAACCTTCAAGTTTCTGATGCAAGTCCTATTCTCCAAAAGACAGGGCTCCTTCTGCTCCTGTTGTTGCCATTTCTGTTTTCTTTTTTTTTAAGGTCTTTTATTTATTCATTTGAGAGAGAGTAAGAGAGAGTACACAAGCTGGAGGGGAGAGACAGAGGGAGAAGCAGACTCCCCGCTGAGCAGGGAGCCCGATGCAGGGCTGGATCCCAGGACCCTGAGATCATGATCTGAGCCAAAGGCAGATGCTTAACCAACTGAGCCACCCAGGCGCCGTGTTGTTGCCATTTCTAAGGCATCTCCCTGCAGACTTCCCTCACCTCTGAGACCGGCCTTCCCAGCTCCATAGCTCAGATCAGGGGCACCCGGGAGCGCAAGACATCCTGACGATCTCGTTCTCCTATTTCTCCTAAAAGACACATCTTGTTTATGCCATTTTTAAGTGGCTAGGATGCAAATTTCCACCTAGCAGTTATGGTCAAATGATCAATTTAATCAAGTTCTAGAAAGGAAAACTTCTATGTTTTCTAGACCCTGCTACAAAAAGTAACAGTAAAACTTTATGATTTTCATAGTATTTTCACTAACAGTAGGGGGTCTTTCCCTCTTTTATTTTAGTAATAGTAGTAGTCAAATTTTAAAATACCAAAAACTATGTAGAAGAAAATTAAAATCACCTGTTATCTCATAATCACATCACATAGAAGTCCTGTTACTATTTTGATGTTTCGCTTTTTTCCCCGTGTGTAATGTGCCTGTGTTTGTGTTTTGCTCATATGTATTGCATTATATTACTTGAGCTAAATGTACGTATGCATTTTTCATTGTCACTTTGGCATTACATTATAGATCTACTTGTTTATGTGTTGTCTGTTTCCCCTATGAGGGCCTGGGCCTCCTTCTGTGTCATTCATTGCTCTATCTCCAGCAGCTCAAAGGCACCCATGAAGTCTGTCCTGCCATCCAGATTTGTCGTATCTTAAGCTCAGCTCTAGCGCTTTTTATTCATCTAGATCTATCCTGCTTTTTTCACTTAACATCATTTCATTAGATTTTCCTGGATCTTGTGGATCTTAGCAACACCGTTTGTAATAGTGATACAGTATTTCACTGGGTAGGGATACCAGCATTTACTCATTTTTCTGTTAGGCATTGAAAATGTTTCCAGTTTCTTTTAGTGTGATAATGCTGTGTTATACATTTAATAGATAAATCTTTGTACATATTCTATTATTTTCTTAGGAAGATTGCTGGAAGAGAATTAACCATGTCAAAGGCCATAAACTTTTAAAAAGTCTCTCTTTGTATTACCAAGATGCTTTCCAAAGCATGTACATTGGTTTCCTCACTCAGTAGTAGCAATACTTAAGAATACTTAATCAGCATTGAGTGTCATTATTTACAAAAATCTTTGTTAATTGAAAAGCAAAAATTATACCTCATTGTTTTACATTGCATTGTTAAAATCACATATGAGGCTTAATACTTTCTCCATGTTTAATAGCTGTATGTGGTTGACATTTTGGGGCATGAATATTTGTGATTCAACACAATTCTTTGTATATTATGGGTACTAATTCTTTATTATATTGATTGCCAAATTCTATCACAGTTTTTCATGTAACTAAATTTTCTTTATGATTTAGCTCATAGAACTTTGAATTTATATATCATAATTTAATTAAATATTTAAGTGTGCTATATTTAAATGTAAGTTTTAAAAATATTTCTGTGTATTGCTTTTCTATCATAAATCTTTTTACATCCCTAGATCATTTAAATATCACTCATATTTTCTGTTTGTTTATTTGTTCCTGATTTCTTTTTGACATTAAGCTTTTTCATTTATGTGGAATGGATTTCTTTTAGCATGATATAATGGAGGCTTTTGATTCCCCCCTCAATTTTTCAATATCCCAGCATTTGTTGAACAGTCATATTACCCCCTAGTTTATGATATTTACTTACTTAGTTTATAACACTAACTCATAAATTATGACAGTTGTTATATATTGTTTTTATGTTATATACTAAGTTGTATTTTGAGGTAATTTATTCTGCTCGACTTATCTTTCTGTTGATACATCAGCCAATTACTATATAATTTTTATTGAAAGTTTTAATACTCTTTCTTATCTGGACAGAAAGATGGCCTTACTTATTACTTTTTCTCTCTGAATAAATAAATAGTATAAACATATTTGGAGGGAGGCAGTTTTTACTCTTGGCTTTTCATGAATAGGAAGAAAAACTGTATAATGCTTTGAAATTTAACACTCATAGTTTTTCAAATTATCTTGGTAGTATTATATTACAGTAGAATCTGCCCTATATATAAAGATATATTCTACATGTATGGCTAAACCCTTTATAGTCCATACATTTCCTTTCCTGTATCCTACAGTTAGTTATTAACTTGTTTTCTTCTCTTTCTTCTTTTACATTTTGAAAATACTAATTAAAGTAACCTATAAGGTAACTGTCATTGATATTAGTCTCACTCTTTTCCCCTTTTTGCCTTTCTTTTTTAATCCCTGAACTCTTTTTCTTTTAAGATTTTATTTATTTATTTGAGAGAGAGAGAATGAGAGAGAGCAAGCACATGAGAGGGGGGAGGGTCAGAGGGAGAAGCAGACTCCCCGCCGAGCAGGGAGCCCGATGCGGGACTCGATCCAGGGACTCCAGGATCATGACCCGAGCCGAAGGCAGTCGCTTAACCAACTGAGCCACCCAGGCACCCAATCCCTGAACTCTTCTAACGGAGCACCTTTTCTAATGATTTTCTGTTTCCCAGAATATTTTTTTAACAAAACACCAAATGCCAAAATATTAATGAAAATATCAATGGAAACATGCAAAAAATATTTCCTTATGATCCTTAAAATTGTTGAAACTGCCCTTTAAGGGATCAAACATAAATGAAGTTAATTATTTTATATATGTATATATTTATACATTATATATACTATATTATATCATATTATATTTGAACCAGTTGAATTTATATTCCTGATAAAAAATCCTTTACCATGTACGTTATAAACATGGTAATAAACACAGTTCCTAAGCAAACATACATTAGAAAGAATAAGATACTATTTTTTCCTTGACACCTTTCTTATATATGAACCAAGTATCTGGTGGAAAATATTCAAGTCACATTTTTATACATCTTTTAGGTGTTTTCTCCTTTTTTTTTTTTTTTTTACAGAATGAGAATGGCAATGTTGGAATATTTCATTACTAGCCTCTGTTTTCTTATGGTGGTTCCCATTCAGTTGGTATATTCTAAATTTATGCGTAAAATTCAACGCAAAACCACAATTGCGTTGCTCTCTCAAATCTAGCAGTCAATCAGGAAGCTCAGGGTTTTGACAAGGACTGTGAGTTGGCTGCCGTAGTATATTTAGAAATGAGTCTTCCTCGAGCCCCTTCCCTCCTCACTGACGTTGGTTCAGTCTGCCGTCCATTTCCATTGGCTGCTTCATCTTGATTGCGAGGCCAGATCCCTCCCACGGTTCGAACACCCTGTTTGTTTGTTCTGCTGATACCCCACTGATGGCTGCCAGCCGGTCGAGCCGTGCTGTGTTTGTGTTTTATGGGGAAGTGTTCGTGTGTGGTTGCTGTGTTTGATATTAAATCTGAGATGAACTTCAGGAGGTTTCCTGCTTTTTATTAAAAATGATTTTGGCTAGGGGCTGTGTTATCCTGTTCATAAATCAGGTGTTCTCAGAGATTTAATAATTTAGAATTCTCGTGAGGATTTGGTGGAATAAACATTTCTTTTCTCGGTTAAAGCTGCCTCTTAACTTTTTTTTTTTTCCTTTTTCCTCTTCACAGCTTCCATTTATTTATTTTTTAAAAGTCTTCTTTTGGAAGGTTTGTGCAGATCTGTCTCCTGGCTGTGAAAACAATGTAAAAGAAAGTCGAAATGATAGCTTCGTTTGGTTGAAGTAATTTATATTTGGTAACTTTTGAGTCCTCCCATCACTATTGCAAACAAGTTTCTATTTTAAAAATTTCTTAAATCCCATGTTATATCTTCCAAATTAGTCCTCTTCTCTCCCTATTTTAATGAACCACATGTCCTAGAAATAAAAGATTGATAAAAAGAAAAAAAAACAAAAACAAAAACCCAGAAGCCAAGGAGGCCGGGAACTCTTTCCATATGTGGTTACGAGCTACATGAAAAGCAGAGGTATCTTTGAGGGTAACAAAGAGTCCTGTCAACTCCTCTCAAAAATGTTTGTGCTACAGATTTAAAGGAAACACTTTGAGGGCACTTTAGAATGCTCAGTGAATGGCCTTAAGTTCTTTGTAAAATTTGGCCAGTATGAATAGATGGAAATGATAAATGATAATATTACTACAAATGTCCTCCTAAAATTCAGATGATTTTTAAAAAATATATTTGCAATAAAGTTTTGATAAAAGCTGAGGCATAAAATATAGTGACTTGCAAAGACATTTCTGCTGTGAGTATAAAATGGTCTTGTAATGTGGCCTTCCAGAGGTCTGACCTGATCTACCGATACCATTTTAGAATCTGGAAGAGTGGACAGCCACTTTTCCTTTAAGTGATCTTTAGTAATGATCAATTTTTTCAGCCAGGATGATACTTTGAAGTTGTAATGATAGAAGGTGCTTTGATGTGCTGGTATTCCTGGTTGAGGATAGAATCGTAATCTCCAGAGCCCAGGAGAAGAGATTGTAAAGTTAGCATCCTATTCCTTCCTCCGAATGACAGAACAAGGCAATGGCAGGCATTTCCTTAGAATGCTCTGGTACATGAGCAAGTGCTCCACTGAGTTTTTAAAAGTATTCTGTTGAACAGTTTTTATGGATTAGCTCTATTTGCTAAAATGGTTGAATAATAAACTTTCAGATAAAATAGACTTTAGACTCTATTCATTCAATACCCTTTTTAATTTAATTTTTAAAATTTATTTATTTTTAAAAGATTTTATTTATTTATTTGACACAGAGAGAGATAGCGAGAGCGGGAACCCAAGCAGGGGGAGTGGGAGAGGGAGAAGCAGGCTTGCCGCCGAGCAGGGAGCCCGATGCCGGGGCTCGATCCCAGGACCCTGACACATCAGTGGGGTGTCAGCAGAACAAAGCCGAAGGCAGACCCTTAACGACTGAGCCAGCCAGGCGCCCCAGTACCCTTTTTAAAAAAAGATTTATTTACTTATTTGAGAGAGAGAAAGAGAGAGCACGCACACACGTGTAAGTCTGCATGTGCGTGAGTCACGGGTGGAGCAGAGGGAGAGAATCTCAAGAAGACTCCCCGCTGAGCACGGACACTGACTTGGAGCTCAGTCTCAGGACCCATGAGATCATGACCCGAACCGAGACCAAGAGTCCGAGGCTCAACTGACTGAGCCACCCGGGTGCCCCAATTCAATACCCCTTTTAGCTGATAAGGAAGTTTAAACTTAGAGAGATCCAGTGATCTCACTGAGTCCCTGCAAGTGACTGGAATGTGAGTAGACCCAGCCTTCGGACTGGGGTCCAGAATATTTTTCAAAACTCTATGAACTTAAGACAAAATCAGAGAAAAGATGTTGCGAAAAGACAATTTACAATTGGGATGGTATATATACACACACACACACACACACACACACACACACACACACATACCAATATTTATATTGGTTGTAGGATTTGGGGAATGGGGCTGAGAGAAAGTATGAAGGAGAGGGGGAATTAAAAGGTGGGCGAATGTGAGGACTGCTTCTATTTTCCTAGTCCCTCAGCCACTGTACAGTGTATCTGACTTGAGAAAATTATTCCTAGAGAGAGGTTTGCCTATGAATCCTTGTAGCCTAAGAAAGGGCATTAGTAATTATAAACTCTAGCACAAAAGCTTATTGTTCAGAGGGTTTAACTTTTGAGCCAAAAGGTATAAGATCACAAAATTTCCATTTCTGCTGTGAGTATGAATCTCTGTGAATGGACAGTCTGCAGAGAGGAGAGGGACAGCTTGCAGGAGGTTCTGCTATTCTCTGGGCCTTTGTGACCTTTTTGGGGAGCTGTGAACTGTTCCAATCAGGAATCTGCGTCATCACTTTCTTGACAGTGACATATCACCTCTCTCAACCGGCAAGGTACTTGGCCCATCAACTCTGTGTCTTCTCATCATTGCCTTTCTCTACTGGTTCATCAGCCTGCTGTGTCATGTTCTCTGTGGTCCTGCCATATGGATTTACCACTTATTGAAGCCAGGCCATAGCTCTTGGCTCGTCTATCAACTTTGTACCTTTCCTACTAAGAATGACCCTATAAATAGGGAGTATAAATAGGGACTTGTTGCAGTAAAAAACATTATTTTCAACTTTATAGGGTCAAATATATACATACATACCTGTATAATCATTCATATATAGAACAAATTCATGTATTTTCAAAACTGTACTTTAGGAAGCCAGTATTGGGTCCAAAAAATAATCTGAAGATGTAATTCAACATGTAGAATGTAGAGCACTGATTTTAAAACTATTCAAAAGCCTCACTTGTGTGGCAGAATATCAATGCATAAAACAAATAAGAGAGGACGGATTTGGTTGAAGTGCATGAGAACAGGATGGTCTGTAATCTTGCCAATTGTCCAGTTTCTGTTCCGATTCCCAGAGCACCCAACTGGGAAGTCACTTATCTATATGACCACCAGATATCGAAGTAAAATTATTACTAATAATTAGATTTGTCGTTGTTGGTCAGAAATGTCGAAGGCAGTTTTTGGTGGTAGGAGCAGTAGTTTATTCATCATGGCTGAACGTCTCCATGTTTACCTGTTCCATTTCTTATCATGTGGCTGATCAGAAATGTGCCTGGACCTGATTTATGCATGTGTAGTAGGAGAAATGTTATCTGTTCCTTCCAAGATAGTGCTTATGGCCTGAGGGAATTTTGACTCTAATTCTCATTTACTATGCCAGAGTGGGTATATTTATTTTATGTGGCCTTGTTCTTGGCATAAAAGTATATTTATGTAACATTGCATTGTGTATTATTATATGTCCTTGGTCAAAACAAGAAGCGATTGTGCTTTGATCTTTGTTGGATTGGTGGCAATTGTTAGAAGTGCAGGAGATTTTATATTTTAAAGTGGCAAACAAGGGGATCTATCTTCGCTCTGTTTCTGGGAAGTTTGAATAATGACTAATTTTTACTATTCTCAGATGTGAATGTTTTCATTTGGCTTTTGTAATTTGGGACATTGTTTTAAGAATTTTATATCATATACTAATCTCTTATAAAACAATAAATACAGGATAAAATTTAATGAGGACCCATTTCAACTCTTATATAAACTAATTAATTGAGATCTTGATATAATGAGGCCTTTTATTCTTTTGTTAGTTAGGATAATGCTGATGGCTACAGCAGACAAACTGCAAGTTTTCAATGGCTTTAAACAGTCAAAAATTTAATTTTTAAATCATGTAACAGTCCCGTGTTGGTGTCCCTGGCTAACTGGTGGGCCCTCCTCCACATGTTGATTCTGTGACCTAGATTCCTTCCATAGAGTGGCTTTGCTACTCGATAGATCCTCAGCAACTAGCTCTCAGTTAGGCAAAGGGGTTGACAGGCTCTCATTTAGGCAAAGGTGTTGACAGGCGGCCCACTTCTTATCCACCTGGGCCCTTAACTGCCACATCAGTTGACATCAAGGGTAAGTCACCTTCTCACCTAAATACAAGAGAGTCTGGCAAATGTGGCCTATGTGAGTAGCTCTTCTCAGGAACAATTTATACTGTGGAAAGAGGTACATAAAGGTGTGGTAGGTAGTTAATGTTTCAGCGATATATCTGAATTTTAGGGACTCTGTTTCAAAGAATGGCTCACTGAGATGTTGCATTATTGTAGTGTACATCAGGCCAAGTCCTGAGGAAAATAATGAAATTTTAAAAGGCATATGGTAAAAACAGTGTAACAAAAATAAGAATTGAACATTGGTGTGAAATTTATTGTTATTAAAATATTTTATCTTTCCAGTTATTTAATGGCTAACATTTATTGGAAACCAATAATGGTTTTGTACGTTCAAAATTGCCTACTAATATCTTTATGTTTACCCATGATAAATATGAATAATTGTAATATATCTGGAAGACATACTCTAAATCTCTAGAACATGAGAAAAAGTGAGATGTAGCCCATGTTATTTTTTTTGAATGAAATTGAAGCAAATGAAAATTTACTTTCAAGCTTAATTTTATTTAGTGATGAATTTATTTTAATAGGATAAAAAATAAGTATTTTTCGGGATTAAATGCTTATACTAATGCTTCTAATTGCTTCTCACCCTATGTTTCTGAATTGTAAGTTTCCATCTTAGTTCTTTGTTCTCTTTGGTGTTGCTGTACCTACTTCCCTCCTTACATTTTCTCATGAGACTCCTTCAGCCCTGCAGTCTTTTAATCTGTGTCTGTTCATTTCTTACATCTCTCTACAGGTCTCTCTGTCTTCTCTTTCTGTTTGTGGACTTCTTCATCTGTGGACAATGGAGAATGGTGAGATTTAGATTAGACATCAGCGCTATTGAAATTTAAAATGTTTCAGTGGAAACATCCATAGCCTTGCGGTGATCCTGAGGAGCAGAGGGCGGGTGTTTAATGCCTGAAATCAGTGGGATCACTGTGTACCTTTATGTGACAATCTGCTGGTCACATCTCTGTGTTCATCCTTGGCCCAGAAATTGTCATTAAGTCAGAACTGAACATGATTCTTCTTCTTGCTACATTTTTTTTTCTTTTAGTGACAGCCCCACATTTCCCTCAACTACTTGCTATGTCTCCTCAAGTACATTTCTTTTATGTTTTTAACAGCACAATTCCCACTCACCATGGATAACTAGAGATATAGTGATAGCACTAAATGACAATGAGGCAAAAATCACTGAAAACGCATAAAGGAATCTGTGATTCCAGCCATCTGTAATCTAATTGTTTCAAGTCTGGAAAACTATCAAAAACACTTATTTGTAATTCAATCCCTGCTCGAAATGTCAGAAATGACATAGCCAGATAGGATGATTCTGTGCCTAGGGCTCTCTAGAGCGTTTGGTGTGAGCAAGAGTCAGGGAAAGTATGCAAAAGTGTATGGGAAAAAAAAAATCACGTGAATGAAAAATATAGATTGATTTTCTTTAAGATATACCATTACTTATGTTTTTGTCTATAACACATGACTGAAGTTTGAGAAGTGAGCTAAAATTAACAGCAGTGTATAAACAGAGTGATTCAGCAAAAATTAATTAATTAATTGATTGGTGGATACAAAAGAGAGAAATAAAAGAGGTGCTTGAGTCATTTCTGTGTCAGGGCTATAGAAAAGCTTTCAAGGTCTTTATAGGGTAATTAAAAAGAAAATGTGAAACAAGATGATTCTAAAATAAAAACTTGGAATCAAGAGGTACTTAATATAATTTTAAATGTCTTGAGATGAATCACAGTTACATTTTCAATTATGTATGAATAAATAGTGCCTAGTTTATTAATAGAATTGCAAAATATTTTGCAAGTTGTTTTACTTTTTTTTTTGCATCTCACATATTAAGAAGTTTACCATTTTCTTGCACTTCTTAAGCCCTCCTTCCCCTGCTCCTTTCTCCTGAATGTCACATACATGTGTTAAAATATTAATGATTTTTAAATAGAAAGTGTGAAGCATCAGTTACTTCCCTTAGAAAATTCTTGAACATAAAAGAGCAGGCTTTACATAACTGACTGTCATCATGCCCAGTCCCCTGGCTCAAAGACAACTTTAGATGCTCCAGGATCAATGAGTTCTGTGGTCCCCATTGTGTATGCAACACTTGGGATTGTGTGGGAATTATTTTGGTTCACACAAATCTCGGAAAATTTGGATCAAGTTATAAAACAATTTTAGGAATATTCTAAATTCAAGTGATGAATAAATGGCTCATATGGTTTGAAAATCAGAAATCCCTGTAACCTTCAGGTGTCCTCAAATCTCTGGGGAATCAAGCGAGGTTGACTCATTCTGTGTTTGCAGCAAGAGTCTTTCTAGCCAATATAAAACATTGGAAACAATGGTCATTTCTGATGTTTTATTATACAGTTGCAAAGCATATTGAAAAATGCATCCCCTGCTGCATTATTTGCAAGTTTATTTGTGATGACTGTTTGGTGCACAGAGAAAATACACTTGGTATAAAACGTGTCACATTGTTACATCCAGCCTTCGGGTATTTGGATTACTTATACAAAATAAAACACATGTTTGTCAGCTCATTAGAATCCTAGGGACCTTGTCCATGGAGTTAAAGCGGGCACAAGGGAACCATGGTATCATGACAGGATATATGGTGAATGTGGAATCTGGAAGATGTAGGCTCAAGTTTCAGCCCTCCCACTTATTCTTGTGACCTTGGCCACATCACTTAACTTTCCAAGCGTTGGTTCCCTTATTTGAAAATGGTGGGAACAATTTCAGCAACCTCTTGCCTCATTTGGTTGTTGTGAATTTTGTTTGTTATTCGTTTACACTCTCATTCCACAAAGGATTTGGAATGGCATGTGCATATTTGAAGATAAAGTGTATTTGTCAGTGCTTTGTAGATTATACAAATATAAGCTACCAGCCGTTACTTTTGGGACCATTTGGATACCTGGGGAGGTCTATTCCTTGGAATGAAGTGCTTTTAAGCAGATGTTGCAGAGACTTCCATTTAATAATTTCAAAGAAAGCAAGTATTTATCCATGTGTGACATAGGCAGGTTATAGGTACCAATTTAAAGTAAACCCAGAGGAAAAGAAGACTATCCAAGACCTTTTGATTGAAAACTAAGTGCAGCTAATACAATTATTGGATTCTCACATACTTAATGGCCTTTAATTGAAAAGACTTTGTATAATGACTAGAGGTCTTAAGGATTAAGTAACTCTTTTCAGTACATTTGTATTTTGTTAATCATAGTAGACATGCACGGACATTCAAAAAAGAGTAGAACTCATAGGTGTGAGTCATTTTTATTCAGCTTAAAGACAATGCTTTTGTTGCACTTAGAATTGGAGGGTACCTCACAATAACACAGAGGCTTTGAAATATCAGTGGTCTTCTAGTCCCTTTAATTCATTCTATTATCACGTGCCATTTGCCTTAATCTTGAGTTACTAACCGTGCTTATCTGCCCTCTGCATCTAAAGCCTCCAGAAAGATTGCTCTGGCATGGCCTAATAGCTTTTATCAGCTCACCCAGTGGCTCTTAAGCCTTGATGCTTGAAACCCAGGAGTTACCCACATGGTGCCAAGCCCTTCTGAACACGTCAACTGCTTTCCTCGGTAATTGATTGCTGTTTAAGCCAAGGCAGCCACAAACTCTTGTCCTCCTTCCCTTTTTCAAAGTGAAATGGAACCTGAGGACAGAAGATAGTGGCTCTTTTGCCATACCCCCTCCAATTCTCATGGCTTAATTTACTTAGAGAGGAATTCCTGGGCATGTTATGAATTGCAACAAGGTTGGACCCTTTCTCACTTTTGTCTTGTATTTTAAGCTCCTTTGATTTTTCCCTCTAGTATCTATATAGTATATCTGGATGAGAGTAAAATTGTTAGTAATCTATATGTTTCAGCTTCTCTGACAAACATGCTCGCTTTTCCTCCTTCCTGCAAAAATTGTTTAGGGAAATTTATTAAGTGAGCTTCCGTTGTCCTTTAAATCTAAAAAAAATACAAACCCCATTTTCTAAAAATTGAAACTTTTGAAAACATTCACTTGACATTACGGTTCATGTTACACAGAAAAATTATAAAAATCATGGAATAACTCTCTTCCCGACCTTTATAGTAAATAAAGCTGTATTTTCAGTGACTACATGAGAAATACAATCTTGATAAGAGCTTTGCAATAAACATATTCAACAATTATGATTTCTCTGAAAATGAAGAGTTAAAAGATTGAGGATCCACATACATGAGAGAGAGAGTACACTTTAGTGGTTAAAATGCTGTGACTTCAGCGAGGATCGATCAGCTGATTTCTGGGTTCCCATTTACCAGTTGTGTATCCTTAAACAGTTATTTAGGCTCTCTAAGACTTCATTTCCTCACGTAGAAAATGGTGATGATGCTCCTAACTCACAGAATTTTCCGAAGATAAAATGAGGCAAATATGTAAAGTACCTAATAAAATATCGGGCACGTAACAACCACCAAGTAAACGGCAGCAGCTATTGCTATAGTTTTTGTCACTGACAAGCAGAGGGAAAAAAAGTTGGATTTTTTAGGATTCTTTCTGCTAAAATCAGTTTAGAAAACTTCCCTCAGACATACCATAATCTCAAAGCGGGAAGTGGGGAGGTTGCCTTGGAAGAGCCGAGCAGAGGCGAGATTCTGTGCTGGGAGGGCCACGGCCCACGTTTCAGACTGACTTGTCCCTGCTATTTTGCAGCGCCCCAAGATGTGACAGGGCTACCTGTCCTGGACCGGTTAGCTGCTTCGCTGCACTTAACAATGTCACCTCAGTTTTTATTAACAGAAACTTTACACTTCTTAATCCCATCCTTGCAAGGAATAGAGAGTCTCTCTCTCTCTCCCCCTCTCCCTCCCTGCTTCTCTCCTCCAGAGAAGGAGCTTAACACACCATTTGGGATGTTGTAAAAACAGAAAAGATTCAAGTTTAAAATAAGACAGGGAGTGGTTGAAAAGCTGCACATACACCTTCCAGTCTGCCTGGACTGCAACAAGGTTGGACCCTTTCTCACTTTTGTCTCGTATTTTAAGCTCCTTTGACTTTTCCCTCTAGTATCTATATAGTATATCTGGATGAGAGTAAAATTGTTAGTTTTTTTTTTTTGCATTTTGCAATACATCTTAGCCCTTTGCATTTACATCTTGTCTTTCTTTCAGAGAAACAGAATTCATCTTTAATATGCCTTATGTCTCTCACTCCTTTGTATTTAATTGGTCCGGTGATTTCCTCTGCTTAAATTTAGCATTTATCAATCACAGCTAGCAATGCATGTTATGGTGTTAACAGAAAATTCCACAGGACCCTCTTCACACTGGGGAAGGGGAACATCTGCTACTTTTATATAAGGATGCCAGGATTTAGAGGTCAGTGTGTTTCCCCATCAAGGCTTAAGGCTTTGGGGATCAGGGGAAGTGTCAGGCTCCAAGCAGCATAATGCATGGCAGTTGCTGACTGGCCAGGTTTGCCCCTTCTCAACAGGGGATAGTGCTGTTCAGCATAATGAGCTGGGACCTAGTGTGCTAAACATACCCAGCTTGGGGAGTGAGGCAGGCTGTGCCTCCTTTTTTTTATTTTTTTCCTCTCCCAGCTCTGAACTGTATTTTCATCTTGGAAGAAATTATATTGAGGTCTTCATTAGTGGCACCCAGCAGGGTTAAGGCTCCATGAGGGCTGATAAGCTGTGTGGCTAAAAAACCAATCAGCCTTTGTGCAGGGAGCTGAAGGTTTAAGTTGCTTGAACTGCAAAGAGTCTGAAGAGGTGATTATGTTAAGCAAGTAATGTGTATCGGTAACATGGAATCAAATTATTAGGGTCAGTAACTCCTGGCTTTCCCAGTGCATTAAATGAAGACATAACATTGCATTTGTGCCGGGTACTTGTGGATGCCAGAGTGTCAGCACGGTCCGGTCATATGTACTTCTCAGCATGTCACCTCTAATTTCATGGGATTATCTGCACTGTTGCTTTAATAGATACTCACGATCTTGAGCTTCCTTTGAACTCACAGCAGGGCAGTGCAAAGTCATTATTGGGAGCACTTCCGTGCTTTTTGTGTTATATATAAAATTATCTTTACTATCATTTAGACTGATAGATGTATCTTGCTCTTATGCATCCAAAAGGGTACAACTTATTTGCTGATAAGGGAAGCTACGGAAGGGGAAAAGCTGAATGTGAAAGACCTTCCTGGGGCCTAGTATTAGAAAGGTGTCGAGGCAGTAAATTAGTATTAGAAAAGAATATGGGCCCGTGGTTCTCAAAGTGTAGTCCCCTCAATCACCCAGGAACTTGTTAGCAGTACAAGGCCTACTGAATCAGAAACTCTGAGATGGGATCAGCGAACCGTGTTTCAACAAGCCTTCTAGGTGATGCATGACCAAGTGTGAGAAACACTGTGTAGCCTTTATGGATTCCAAGAATGGGATGGACCCGCATGTTCTGGGGGTGGAGCAGGAGACAAGACAAATGAAGTCTCTGCTCCCACGGACCTTATTAAATTACAAAGGACTCTGTAGTACTTCACCCTGATAAGATATACATGCCCAACAGAGCCTGTGATTATCATACATACTATTTTATTCTTTGTTTGAATTAGCCTGTTGTCGTATGGTCTTTGCTTTCAGAGAATGACTAACAAGTGATGACTAATAAGCAATTCCTTTGTGCCTTTCAGAACCGTCCCCCTTGCCATTTGTATCTCCATGGCTGTCGTCACCGTTGGCTACGTGCTAACGAATGTGGCCTACTTTACAACCATCAGTGCCGAGGAGCTGCTGCTGTCAAATGCGGTGGCGGTGGTGAGTCCAAGTTGAGAAAAGGCCAATCTGAATCTAGGTTAATGAGTTGATGCAATTTCACAGTAGTTCCCTCCAGCAGAAAGTGTTTTGAAATTCAGTAATCGTTTCTTGACCTGAATGATAATGAGCACTTAAAAATTTTAGAACACACCTTAGCACACTCCGTTTAACTGATAGAGCCAAAGTCCTATATGGTTTCTCTGCACTGTTCATTTCGTGTAAAACATTTCCCCATATTCATGCTTGAAAACACATTTCCATGTGTGCATGTTGTACAGAAGATAGTATTCTTCCAACGTGACTTTCAGGATAGGTGGGCAGTTACTGAATTTAAATGCATGTATTTTTTGGTATGCGAATTGTAATTTATTCTGTACTCTTTCCTGTTTGTAAACTTTTCAAATGCTAACTTAAAATCTTTTCCCCAAAGTACCGCTTAAGAATTTCCAAGGGATGACCATATATAGTTGTTTGTTCTAGTATATCCTTTTGAATACCAGTAATGGGATATTACTAATTTTTAGAAATGCTGAGTTATTCAAAGTTAAACAGATGTCGTTGCTATGGAACTTCTCAGAATATTAAAGGTGCTAATGTGCATTTTAGCTCCCTAAGAAGTGGATACTCATAATTTTACAGCGTTTTCCAAAATTTATTTGACTTCAGGATCATCTTTGCTCTCAAAGGTCAGGCTATGGGCCTGTTATTCTGTGACACATACTTTTATTTTGTATAAAAACTTAGCTGGTAAGGGGGCATTTACTCATGACCTCATAACAATGAAGGGTGAAAAAGTAACTTCCCTTCACTAGATGTCAGTTCCTTTTAAAATAGTCGCTATTACCTCATATAGGCAACATCCACAGGGAACAAATTATCTCATTTCACGTGAACGTATGGACTTGTTCACCGTATTAAAAAAAAAAAGACTTTGCCGCTATTGTAAGTCCTCCCAGACAACCAAGTGTCCAGAGCTTACTGAGGTCAGGTCAGTTATCTCGTCTTACTAGACAAAGGGCACCACTTACTCTTTGAGCGTAATGTGGTCCATTAATTACACAGCACCAGCTGCATCAAGGACAACTAAGGAACCCCACATAGTTGTTTTGTGTGTGTGTGTGTGTGTGTGTGTGTGTTTAATACATCCTTCATGGAAATTTGCCTGTGCCATGGCATAAAAGGAAATTTCAGAAGTTCTGTCATTTATCTTTCGTATTTTCTGTGGCTGGATTTTCTCAGAGTTGTGTTTGTATTCTAGCCTTATGATAGGAAACCACAGAAGGAATTGGCAGATACCTGAGAGGGAGGGAGGACTCAATAAACAGACATTCAGCTAATGTGATTATTTGGGGCAAAGATTTTCAGAACTGCTCGTATATGCGATATAAATGATTAAGTCGTCAATTATATCTCACTGTACTTCTGTGTCGTAACAGGAGGACTGGTCTATGAAACAGGTATCCATGATACTTCTCAGTGTACCTTTGTACTTCGCTATCAAAATGTGGCTTTCCAGGCTAAAGAGAAGGCATTTTACAGAAGGCTTTCTGTTTCCAATAGGAGAACTTCTGAACTGAGCTTTTTCTACCTACCAGAATCAGAGATGATAGATATCACGGTTGATGAAAATTCAATAAATGGGTCGTTGCTTTTTGAAAGTAGGGAGAAGGTGCTTGTTTAGACCTTTGCCCATAGTTTTGCAACAAGCAATGCCATGGTACTTGCTTCTGATTATTGTCTAAGAAGTTAGTCTGACCCTAACCAAAAAGATTATAAAACATACACGTATCAGCAGGCTAAAACAAAGTCATAGAGCGAGTTTGGACTAAATTGCTTCATTTTATTCCACTTTCTGGCAGAGCATTAATTTGCTTCGTTCTGTCTTTCACTAGACCTTTTCTGAGCGGCTACTGGGAAATTTCTCATTAGCAGTTCCGATCTTTGTTGCCCTCTCCTGCTTTGGCTCCATGAATGGTGGTGTGTTTGCTGTCTCCAGGTGAGTGAGTTCAAGCATTTCCAGAAATGCATTTCTGTTTTTGAGATTGGATGTGATAAGGGTAGGTTTAAAAAGAGAAGAAATAGTGCCTCCAAAGCTGTTGTTTTTAAAGAGACATTAAGATCGAAATCTTCATCCAAGTATCAACAGCATGTCTCATTCTGCCCATTAGAGGGCACTGCTTGTCTACTCATAGCCTACGCTGAAGCTGGGCATGGAGCCTTTTTTTTTTTTTTTTTTAATAGTATGTCTATAGAGTCTAACAACAGCATTTTATTTCTGGTGATAAAATCTTTTGTTTCTCTAAAGGTAACAAGAAAAAAAGTAAAGTAAGAGACACCAGAAATCACCACCCTACCATCCGTATCCCTTTTGTTTTGTTTGATATAAAAGCCCCTTTTATTTTAACATAAGATTAAGATCCAATCAGAAAAATATAAATGTTATGTGTGTACATGGGCATGTCTGTGTGTGTGCGTACCTGGGCATGTCTGTGTATGTCGGGCTGGATTGGATGGACAGCACACATACAATATTAGGAATCTAGAACTATTCCTATGTAGGGAGAGCCATGCTGAGCCGGATGTTGCTATTGGGTCTCCTCAAAGAATAAGAGAAATTATTGGCAGATTTTATAAAATTTGAAGTCAGTTTTTTCTTGATGATTCTCTGCCTTACCTGGGCAGTGAAACTGAAGAAATCCACCTAAGAAATGCCAAACCGTTTGGTATGGAATTAGATGCAAGTTTTCTCTTAGATTTCTGGATTTTTCTCTTTGAAATGATCAATTGTACAGTCAATGCCAGCCACGTTTTTCTCCCATCAGGTTATTCTATGTTGCGTCTCGAGAGGGTCACCTTCCAGAACTCCTCTCCATGATTCATGTCCGCAAGCACACCCCTCTGCCAGGAGTTATTGTTTTGGTAATGCATATTAAAAAGTATACCTACATATAAGTTTGAATAACCAGTTAGCAAAGATGATTTCTTTTTTTTTTTTTAAGATTTTATTTATTTATTTGAGAGAGAGAATGAGAGAGAGAGAGAGAGCACAAGAGGAGGGGAGCGGGAAAGGGAGAAGCAGACTCCCCACTGAGCAGGGAGCCCGACGCAGGACTCGATCCTGGGACTCCAGGATCATGACCTGAGCCGAAAGCAGTCGCTTAACCAACTAAGCCACCCAGGCGCCTGCAAAGAGGATTTCAAAGCAGACTTTAGATAGGGCTTTACTTTCTCATTCATTGCTGGATTGGCTCTATGTGTATCTTGGTGGAGTTTGGGAGGCAGGATATTTTCCATCGCTTCCCTTTGTTCAGTATTTCCGATGCATATTTGATGCTATGGGGCAATAAGCACATCACTTCTTTTTCACCTTTGTAGAAATTTGCGAGCTCTGAGGGAAATGACTACCTTGGCTTCTGTCATTGACACAGAGCCTCACAGAAAAGGATGTAGAGCAACAAGTCCCAAATCTGCGAACTGCAAGTGGAGCGAAAAGCCACAGTCCAGAAACACCTAGGTGTACGTTATAGTATCGTAGGCTCCTTATAATGAAATGCATACAAAACTAATAGAAAAAAATCACATGAAGTCCTAGACAGTGCAGTAATTCTGTGATAAAAAGTGAGCTATTTGAGACCAACTCTATAGGGAAGAAATAAAAGCACCAAAACCGAAATTTGAGTTGTAGAATTCTTAATGCAAAGTGTTTGTGAAGCGTGGGATACAAAAAACTGCATAAGGTGTAAAAGTCCTTTATAATACCCATTGGCAATGTTATAGTCATTTTTACCTACTATTTTTGTAACATTTTTGTCAAATGGAATCTGCTGTCAGGAGCACCATAGAATACATTGGACATTTTGTTTCATGCATTTAATTTGTTTCAGAATGTTTCCTTTGAAATCTCTTTGTAAAGTATGTGTACTCTCTGTACTCTCTGTGCGGAATCTGGAAGTTAACGTCACTTGTGGGAACAGAATGTATTATTCGGTGGAGAGGGCTTTCATTTTTAAGCCTCTGCTATCAGTCGTGCTGTCCTTGGCGTGTGCAGCTGCAGAGACTTGCTATGCTGATCTCTGTGCTTCATTTTTTTCTGCGGTCTTGAGGGTCACACATGGCAAGCGCATGGGGAGAGTAAGTGTGGAGGAAGGAAAGGTCAATATTTTGCATTCAGGAGTTGGCAGAGTCACCTCGAAGTGGCTGCGTTTCACGTGTGTGCATAGCCAAGGGCTTGTCAGAAACCATTTACAGAGTGCTCTGCGAATTTTCTAATTGGGTACACTTTGGATTTTTAGTATTAGTTATTTGCTAACCATCTCAGTCTCTGGGTCTTTAAGTTTAAGTCATTGACTATCCTGTGTTTTACTCTTTGAAAACACGTTCTCTTCTCTCAAATGAAAAAACAACTAAGAACTAAATTTCCATATAACATTCCGTCTGATTAAGTGGTAATGATGATGATCTCATGCTGTTACTGGTGCGTAATGGGGTGTAAGAGCAGAATATAGATAAGAAGTTAGTTGAATATAGGTTTTAATCACTGTGGTCGTTTATCAGTATAAATAATCATATGAAAAAGGTAATCATAATGTATAGTGATGTTATTGTTTGTTATCAGCTGTGCTCTCTTTTAACTCACTGAGCGAGGTTTTTCTCCCCCTTCGCCCTAGTACCCTTTGACGATGATAATGCTCTTCTCTGGGAACCTCTACAGTCTTTTGAATTTCCTCAGTTTTGCCAGGTGGCTTTTTATTGGGCTGGCGGTTGCTGGGCTGATTTATCTTCGATACAAACGCCCAGATATGCATCGTCCTTTCAAGGTAACCTCAGTAATCTTGATGGGTTTACATAAATCTTTCTTCTAATACCTAGTCCTCCCTTTGTCATAACTTGATGAGGAGGAGCTTGGGCGGGGGGCAGCATCCTCTGGAATAAAATGTTTAACTCTTGCAGGTAGTGCCTTCATGTTGAATTTATGTTAGCTTGGAAAAATAATTCATCAAGTCTTTTATGTGATATACCCAACTTTGTATGTCACATCTCTGAAAAGGGGTAGATATATATATATATATATATATATATATATATATATATAAGGTATTTGTTATGTTGCTATTTCTTGGATGTGTCTAATGACCTGATGTGTTCAAAGTGTGGGACACTTGTATCTTTATGCTGAGTAATTGTGGATAGCCATGCTGAGAAAGAGGGAGGCGGATATACGTGGAATTGTCACTAATTGAAACTCTACAAAGGATGCTGCTTTACAAAACAGTCATTTTAAGTATTCTTAAATCTTATCACTTGTGACATTGCTCTTTTTTAAAATTAGATATTCTAGAAGGAATAAAAGTGTGGACACATGGGGAAAGTGAAGGTGTATGTATGAATGTACCACTTAAGAGAATACCATTTACTATAACTGAGCATTTCCTTTTGGGAGGCTGACGAATCTATTTCTCATCTCCTTTAGCCGTGAATGTTCATGGATTGATTTGACCTCACTATTTATTTGCTTTTAAAAAATAACACAGATAATGTTGTCAGTCATGTTGTCAGAATTTGTTCCTAATTTCATCCATTGCCTAATGCTAGCAACATCTTTATTAGCGGTTGAATAGGAGTTGGTCTGTTTTATTCCTGTCAGTTCTTATTGTGAGTCTCCAACAGAAAATCAATATGCACTGAAAGGCTTTAACATGTAACAAGCAGCCGTTGCTCTTGACTCTACATTAAAGCAGATTCTAATCATAATTATCAAAGAGCCAACCTTTTAAAATCAAAAACATAAATCATAATGGTACTTATCTAGTCAAACCATTCAAACAAAACATCTCTAATGAAACACACTTATTTATCCTCAGGTTTTATTCTATTCAAAGATTTTTTTTAAAAAAAAATTTAAGGGAGTATGTTTGCTACATTCGCTGTGCCCTATCAAAGTTGCTGTTAAGGTAAAGGTAGGATGGTGCCGGTCACCTGCTCACATGACCAGTGGGGATCATCCGATCCTATGACTGATGTGCTCCTCTTGAACCCATCTTCTGTCTCTAGAACTGTTTGAAGTGATTTTTTTTTTCCTGTGCTGTGTTCCAGGTGCCGCTGTTCATCCCAGCATTGTTTTCCTTCACGTGTTTCTTCATGGTTGCCCTTTCCCTGTATTCGGACCCATTTAGTACAGGGATTGGCTTCATCATTACTCTGACTGGGGTTCCTGCATACTATCTCTTTATCATATGGGACAAGAAACCCAAGTGGTTTAGAAGAATGTCAGGTAAGACTTTTACACAATTTCAGGACCTCTTGAGGGACCATGTTGTGGAAAACCCATCTATTTGTACACCCACACCCCTTAAAGTTTAAAAATATAAGTAAGACAATTGCTAGTTTAAATACGTTATTGCATTTTAATTAGAACTAGGAGAAGAAAAAGCAGGAAGGATGTTTAGGGTACAGCCACTCAATCCTTTCAGGATATTTAGCTTGGGCTGCTCTAATCACTTCTTAAGAGAATAGTTTTTTTTTTAGATAGAATTTTATTAGCAGTTCTATAAATGACCTAATTGCTTTCCTGAATCCCTTACTAACCTAATTATTTTTTATTCTGGGTTGAACTCAGTTTATTGGTTCTGTATCATAACATGCCACTTGCTGAGTGATATGAGATTTGGTAGGGAGTGAGATAGAGACCCACAAAGGTCCTAAATATGATTGTGACACAACCCTATTTAATAGGCATGGCAATTCACAGAAGGGTCATAAGAACAGCAAAAACAATGAAGAGAAGAATAACAACTCATATTTATTGTGTGATTTCTGTGTGTTAGCCCATATATGACCTTATTTAATCTGTATAACAACCTTCTGAGGTAAGAAAAGTTCTCATCCCTATTTTATAGATTTTGAGTTATACCGTGGAAGAGTTCATGTGACTTGTTTCAAGTCATGCAGATATTAGGTAGACCAGCTAGAATTCAAACTCAAGTAGTGTTGTATTTCATAAAAATCATCCTGGGTATAGTGAAGATGGATTAGAGAGGGTCAAGGCTGAAGAGACTCAAGACTGGTAGTTACCACATTAACCCTGTACAAGGATTAAGAAGGGTCTGAACATGGACAATGCTGGCAGGGTCTAAGAGAAAGTGAGAGCTGTTAAAGAGGAAAAACCCAGAGGGCTTGGTGACCAGGTAGGTTGGGGAAAGAGGAAATATAGGCTATGAGTAGGTAGGAAGGGTGCTTAGGAGCAGCCTCTGTGGGGAACCTACCCCTCTGTCAGGGGCTCAGCTGGGTGAGGCCTTTCCCCTCACACATCATCTTATTCCATCTTCCACAAGCTCCCTGTGAGAGATAATGTTTGTTATTCCCATACCCGGTGGGAAACCAGGATTCAGGCAGGTAGAGAGGACTTTTCTTTGAGTGTACAGATTTTAAACCATTGAGCTAGGATTTGAACCCACATCTGCTGGACTTCAAAGTCCATGCTCTCTCCCTCCAGTAGGTGCTTGGGGGACAAGAGCAAAGTAAAAACATGTAGCCAGAGGAACAGCCATGTTCTTGCTGGTGAGTTTGGTGAGTTTAGTGAGTTTAGAAAACAGCTATTGTTCTTGTCCTTTATTTTAATTTACTTCTTTAACCATAATTAATTTTTAAAGGCCCAGTAAGAAGTTCAGGGAGATTTCTGATATTTCTGGTAAAATTGTTAATAAATAATGTCAGTGTTACTAAAACTAAAAAACAAAAAGCCCCGAAATATGTATACATATTGGCTCTCCAGTGTGCTACACAAACTCATTTAGAAGTCAGCCATTTAAAATAGACTTTTGCTACTACTCTTTATTAGCTTTTAATTGGTATTTGGTATCTTTAGACCTTATGCTACGATTTATATCTGAATTTTGTTTTCTAGCCAGCAACACTTACTCCCTGAAGAGGCATTACTCTAAAAGTTGGGTTCCTTAAGGCTAACACGGGCACACTGATTGTCTGGCAGGGTATTTAATCTCTATTTCCTGTTAGATCACACTAGTTTTCTGCGGAATATTTTTAGTTACATTTTCTCTGTTGTAGGCAATAAAAATAGAGGCTTTCCTGAAAAGAAAAAAAAAAAGAATCTTGTTAAGCAAACTACCCTTAGGATTGCTGTCCTCATTACCAATGTTTGGGACAGATTAGCGTTCATCATTGCAAGGTCTGTGTCTGTCTCAGATCCTGGCTAGAGATGGTTCGAACCCCCAAGAGCCATGGGAAAGCAGGCGAATTGAGGAAGAGAGAGCTAGTAGCCCTAGAGTTGGACGATGATGAGGCAGAGCATGTTGAGAGAGCAGAGTCCATGCCTTCTCTGTGTAGTAGGCATTGCGCTCCTGCAGTTGGGAGGCAGCCAACTCTAAACATCCTTTCCCCTCGCTACCATGTACATATTTTGCACCATTTCTTTGTCAGTTTTCACACTTGATCCTTCTTTGATGGTTTTCCATGGTTATGTGATTTTGAAGTTTTTTGTTGTTTTTCTGTCTCTAATGATGTTTCAAACATCTCCAAGGATTCCAAATTTAGTGTAGCCATTTGTGAAAGCAGCCGTGATGCGGTAGTCCCATGATGGTTATTTGGATCTCATAAATGCCATTAAGTCTTACCAGGGAGCATGGCAATGCTGCCTTTAAACTGCGGGCCTTGTAACCCTTTATCTTTATAACCGCCTTGAAAGTAAGTAGCAAAAAACAACAGTCCTCCATAATTTTGTTTGATTTTCCTCTTAGGCAGCATTCTTGTAGTAAAATAAAGAAAACTCATGATATTTATTGCTGCAATAGCAAGTAGTTTCCTAGCCTTTGGCCAAAACAAAACTCTCATACATAGACACACAAACAGCGGAGTCCTGCCTACCACCTTGCCTCTTTTCCCAACCGCCTCCTTGTTAGGAAAAAGCTCAGTGTGAACTTGGAGAGCTTCATATCAGATTTTTGTTGTTGTTGTTGTTGGGTAACACTCTCTAGACTTTCTGTTATCATTTATTTTCACCCTGATATACATGAACGGGTTAGCCTTCTGAAATGATAGTTGATCTCAATACATCTTACCTTAGGTGCTTTCACAGACTATGTGAGGTGACTGAACAGCCTTCAGGAAATGGTGAAAAGCTGCTTGGTACAGATAGCCAGAAATGTTCAGAACCTGAGGATCTGAGATTTTCAGAGACTTAATGAATTTCTCTGGCCACAGGATGCCAGTATTGAACCACAGTTTGTTTGATAGCATTCCTAGGGTGAAAAGAAAATGTGCTCAGATACACAGAACACATTTTTCTGCAATCTCTGACAGAGTAGTGAATTTTTCTGGGTATTTATTTATTTATCTATAGAAACACGAGCTTCTCACCCAAGGAAAATGGGGCAGACACCCCACTGACATACTCACTATACATGGGGGTAGCTAGACCTGGCAAGCTCTGGCGAGGGCTTGCAGTAGCTTTTGGCTTGGCTGCCTCTATTCATCAGCCAGACTGTGTCACACCTGAGATGAGTGGGATGACTGGAAGCTGGTCCCTCTTGCTAAAGCAAGATATGGAGGACAGCTGCATTTAGGCAATATCTTTGATTACAAAGAATCATACTGGGGAGCACCAGCAAAATGATCATAGTCCATCTCTGTAGACAATGACTTTGCAATTCTGGGGTCCTAAAAGCATTATGCTGCTTATGGTGTATCATTGGTAACTTAGCTTCTGATACCTCACTGAAAGCTCCTTAATGCGTTTGACTGACTCTTCACGAAGTCTGCAGGGTGATATTGTAAATTAGCTAAGCTTGCCTACATCTCTTAGGGGCCTAAACCATCTTCATTGTAAGGATAAAATGAGACCATACATGTGAAAAGGTTTGGCAGCCTTTTTAAAAAAACACATACTATTATTTTCATTATGACTTGTGGGGAAGATTGGTTTTGTGCTAATACTTCACAGACTTACTCAGCTTTGGCTGTAGATCCCATGCTTGTACCAAGCGTGGTTGGGTAAGTCAGATTTTGCAAGGTCAGTTGTTGTTTCAGCTGATTTCAAAAACTACTTTACTTTACTACTGAAAAGTAAAACTAAAATTACTGCAATTGCTATTTGCTCTTGTAAATTGCAGTTACTGAAAACACCACGTATAGACTCATTGGCTCAACTTTATTTAAAAGAATAGTACCATGGAGGGGCTCCTGGGTGGCTCAGTCGATTAAGTATCTGTCTTCGGCTCAGGTCATGATCCCAGAGTCCTGGGATTGAGCCCTGTGTGTGCTCCCTGCTCACTGGGGAGTCTGCTTCTTGCTCTCCCTCTGCCCCTCCCCCTGCTTATGCTCTCTCTCTCACACTCTCTCTCAAGTAAATAAATAAAATCTATAAAATATAGGTATGTAAAAAAGAAGAGTATCATGGAGTTGATTATCCCCAAAGTCAAAAGGCTTATATGAGCACAAGTGCAGTTGAATACTACATGCACCGCAGTTCTCCTGGGCAAGCAGGAAGCTTCCACAGAGGCTTATTTGGGTCTGCTGAGTACTCCTATCTGACCCCATCGCTGTAGATGACCTAGAAGGAAAAGCTGGTGTAGTTCCAACAGCTTACTCATGGCCAAAATCAGTCACTCTAGCCAAACCTCCATTATGATAATTATTCAAATCTTGGGATCCCCAGAGAGAACATAGAAAAGTCATAGGAGAGAATGTAATAGGTCTGATTGAACATGGAAGAAGAGAATGGGTGTGCAGAACCAGAAAACAGATTCTTTGGCTCCATATGTGCTGCTGAATAGAAGATCTAAATTGAGTTTTCAGAAAGGAGAATGTCATACAAGCAAAGCATCAAGATCTCTAAGTTGCTCTCCTTTTCTCTGGAACTGATGCAGTATTGTGACATGGGTAAGTAAGACATCTAAGAAAGCAAAGGGCTGGGGGTCCCAGAATACAGAAACAGACTTTCGGAAAAGGCTTTTGTTCAGAAGATACATGCCTGAATAGTCATACACACACACACACACACACACACACACACAGTCAAAAGTCAGCCATTGTAGGGATTAGTTCAGGGAGGAAGAGATGGAGAGGATATAAATTTAACCCCAATGCTTTGCAATCCAGCACTGTAGATGCCTAAAATCTCTTACTGTTTCAACCTATCAGATAGCCCTGTCTCCTTCTCTGCTTACAAAAGCCATATATCCCATACTATTGATACTTACTTTTCCACAGTCTATTTTTCTCAGATAATTTTACCACTTCCCTTTTCTGTAAACATGGACTTTTATTACTCTTGAGCACTCCCTTGTATTCCACATATATATCTCAGTGTAGAGTGGGCTGTAACAAATATAATTTATTCAAGAAAGATTTACATGGAGTTTATCATTTGCCAGAACTGTGCTGAGCTCTTGATAATTAATGTATATTATAAATATCAGTGTGTGGAGAAAAACAACTTTGGGGAACACTGTTATAAAGCAACGGATGAAAAATATATCTTTTTTAGTGACGTGAAATACTGCTTGAAAGGGACTATTAACAGGTGACAAGTCATGAAAGAGGAGAAACATTGCATGTCTGGATGAGAGACGATGTGGGTCTGAAACTGTCAAGAAGATAAGCTCCAGAGGTTCCAGGATCAGTAACAGTTTAAAGAGATTCTGTAGGGATCGATTACAAAGATAAGAGATGAACAAGAACGAATACCCTGGGACACTAGCATCACAGAGTTCTAGGACTGCCAAGATAAAATGACCTTAGAAATCATCCAGCCCACTGGTTTCTATATTTTAGTGTCTAGCAGAATCACAGATTTCTGGGCCCCGCCTTCAGTTTCCAATTTAGTAGGTCTGGGATAGCACTTTGAAAAGTTGCATTTCTGATAACTCAGGCTATGCTAATGTTCCCAGTCCAGGGATCACACTTTGAGAACTACTTTCTAGTCCAAGTCCCTTCTTCTTTTTTTAGTTATCTTTTTTATTGAGATATAATTTACATTATGACATTATATAAGTTTAAGGTGTATAATGTGTTGGTTTGATATATTTGTATATTGCAATATGATTACTACACTAGCATTAGTTAACACCTTTTATAATGTCATGTAGTTATCATTTCTTTTTGGTTCAGATTTAGTCTCTTAGCAGTTTTTGTAATTTATTGTACTGTTGACTATAATCACTATGTTGTGCATTAGATCTCCATAACTAAGTTTGTACCCTTAAACAACATCTCCCCAATTTCCTAACCCTCTAGTCCCTGGTAAATATCATTCTACTCTGTATTTTAACAAGTTCATTTTTTTTTGGATTCTGTAATGTAAGTGATATTATACAGTATTTGTCCTTCTCTGTCTGACTCATCCCACTTAGCATAATGTTGTTGCAAATGGCAGGATTTCCTTTTTCCCATGGCTGAATATATTCCATAATCACATCTTCTTTATCCATTTTTCTGTTGATGAACACTTAGGTTGTTTCCATATCTTGGCTATTGTGAGTAATGTTGCAATCAACAGGTGTGAAGATAATCCTTCGAGACACTGACTTCAACTTCTTTGCACACATAACCAGGAATAGGATTGCTGGATCATAGGTAGTTCAATTTTTACTTCTTTGAGGAACTGCCATTATGTTTTCCATAATGGTTATACCAATTTACATTCTCACCCAATAGTGTATAAGGGTTCCCTTTCCTTCACATCCCCACCAATATTTGTTATCTCTTGTCTTTTTGATAAAAGCCATCCTAACAGGTGTAAAGTAATATCACATTATGGTTTTGATTTGCATTTCCCTGGTAATTACTGATGTTGAACACCTCTTCATATACCTGTTGGCCATTTGTAGGTCTTCTTTGAAAAAATATCTATTCAGGTTTTGGCTCATTTTTAATTGGATTATTTTCTTTTTTTGCTTTTAAGTCGTCTGAGTTCTTTATGTATTTTGGTTATGAGTCCCTTATCAGACATGATTTGTGAATGTTTTCTCCCATTCAGTAGGTTATTTTTTCAATTTGTTGATTGTTTCCTTTGCTGTGCAGAGCTGTCTAGTTTAATATAGTCACACTTGTTTATTTTAGTGTTTATTGCCTGTGCTTTTGGTGACTTATCCAAGAAGTCATTGCCTAGACCAATGTCAAGGATCTTTCCCCCTATATTTTCTTCTGGGAATTTTATGATCTCAGGTCTTACATTTAAATCTTTGATCCATTTTGAGTGAACTTTTGTGAATGATGTAAGGTAGAGGTCCAAGCTAAGGTTTCATTCTTATGTATGTGGATTTATGTATATAGGCTCTCTATTCCATTCCTGTATGTGCCTCTTTTTATGCCAGTATACTGTTTTGATTACTGTAGCTTTGTAATATGGCTTGAAATCAAGTATTGCAATGCCTCCCACTTAGTTCTTCTTTCTCAGGATTTCTTTGGCTATTCAGGGTCTTTTGGGGTTCCAAACTAATTTTAGGATAGTTTGTCCTATTTCTGTGAAAAATGTCATTGGAATTTTGATTGGGATTGCATTGAATCTGTAGATCGCTTTGGGTCATATGGACATTTTCACAATATTAATTCTTCCAATTTAGGAACATGAGATATGTTTCCGTTTATTTGTGTCTGCTTCAGTCTCTTTCATCAATGTCTTATAATTGTCAGAACACAGGTCTTTCACCCCTTGGTTAAATTTATTCCTAAGTATTTTATTGTTTTCAATGCTATTGTAAATGGAATTGCTTTCTTAATTTCTCTTTCAGATAATTTGTTGTTACTCTATAGAAATGCAACTGATTTCTATATGTTGATTTTGTATCCTGCAATTTTACTGAATTCATGTAATAGTTAAAACAGTTTTTTTTAATTGAGTCTTTAGGGTTTTCTGAATATGAGATCACCCATCTGTGAACAGAGATCATTTTACTTCTTTCTTTCTGATATGAGTGCCATTTCTTTCTTTTTTTTGCTTAATTACTCTGGCTAGGACTTCCAGTATATGTTTCATGCATCCTTGCATCCCAGAGATAAATCCCACTTGACCACAGGTGAATGATCCTTTTATTGTGTTGTTGAATTTTACTTGCTAATATTTTTGAGAATTTTTGCATCTATATTCATCAGGAATATCAGTCTATGATATTCTTTTCTTATAATGTCTTTGTCTGACTTTGGTGTCAGCATAATGCTGGCCTCATAAAATGAGTTTGGGAGTGTTCCTCCCTTTAGAATTTTTTTGGAACAGTTTGAGAAGGATTCATGTTAATACTTCCTTGAAGGTTTGCTAGAATTTACCAGTGCAAACCATCTATTTCTAGGCTTTTCTGTGTTGGGAGGTTTTTATTACTGATTGAATCACCCTACTTGATATTGGTTTATTGAGATTCTACTTCTTCCTGATTTAATCTTGGGAGAGCATATGTTTCTAGGATTTATCCATTTATTCTAGGTTATTCAGTTTGTTGGCATATAAGTGTTCGTAGAAGTCTCTCATAATCCTTTGTATTTCCGTGGTATCAGTTGTAATGTCTCCTCTTTTTTTTTTTTGAAAGGGGGACAGAGAGAGAGAAAGGGCTGGTGGAGGGGCAGAAGGAGAGGGAGAGAGAGAATCTTAAGTAGGCTGCATGACCAGTGTGGAGTCCGATGCGGGGCTCCATCTCACCACCCTGAGATCATGATCTGAGCTGAAATCAAGAGTTGGATGCTTAACTGACTGAGTCACTCAAACACCCCTCCTCTTTCTTTTGATTTTACTTTTTGAATCCTCTTCTTAGTTAATGTAGATAAAGGTTTATCTATTCAAATAATCAGTTCTTAATTTCATTGCTTTTGTTCTGTTGTTTTTCTGTCTCTATTTCTTTTAATTCTGCTCTGATCAAAATGAGAGTATTTTGAATTTGAGTATATATTCATCCTCACCAGTGAATTTTCTACTTTCCTATGTTTTCATGTTACTTTCTCTCTCTATATATATAATTTATCTTGAAGAACTCTCTTTAGCATTTCTTGTAGGCAGGTCTCTTGGCTTTAAGTTCCCTCAGCTTTTGTTTGTCTGGGAAAGTGTTTACCTCTCCTTTATTTCCTAATGACAGCTTCTCTGGATAAAATATTCTTGGTTGATGGCAGTTTTTTTGTTTTGTTTGGTTTGGTTTTCTTTGAGCCCTTTGAATATGTAATCCCATTCCCTGCAGGTTTTCTGCTGAGAAATCTGCTGATAGCCTTACCGGGATCTTTTTGCCCATGGGAGGCAGCTGACCTGGTCAGTCATGTTGACACTCAGAGCCCTCAGAGCAGGATTGGAGCTGGCATCCTAGGCTCAGGTGCATGTGGAACTATCACAGTGCCTAGATCTTGGGGCATAGATGTGCTGGCTGTGGCTCCGGCACTAATGTCTAGAGTGTGGGAATATGCAGATATCCCATGTAACTGGTACCTGGGTCTCAAAGACTCACCACTGTGACTTGTGCTGGTAGGAGGGAATGCAGCAGTGGCAAGAGTCCTGGAATAACAAGATGTGATGGTAGCACAGCCTGAGGATGTGGGTGAAAGTCTCAATTCTGGCACCAGTACACTGACAAGATAGCAACAGCACAATTCTGGTAGTAGTCTGTTTAAGGTACGTGTAGGGCTCCGGGGATCTGGGCGCAGGGCAGTGGCCGCACTGCCCTGGCAATGACATTCTGGAGCTGCAACCCAGGACCTGGGGGTAGGGTTAAGGGCAGCAGTAGCCTTGTCCCAGCAATGATGGGTCAGAACCCCAGCGTGAAACTTGGGGGGTGGAGCTCCGGGTAGTGTCAGTGCCCCTAGCAATGATGGGTCAGAGCTGTGACCTGGAACCCAGAGGACAGGGATCAGGGCAGCAAGAGCCCATCTCAGCAATGACAGCTCAGAGTCTTGACCTGGGATGGGGGTTCTCGGAGCAGTAGCAGCACAGCCCTGATAATGGTAGCCTAAGTGTGACTCGAGACACAGGAAGTGAGTGACTCTTAGGGTAGTGGCAGTGCCCCTGGCAGTGATGAGTCCGAGCCAGGACCTAGAACCCAGGCGTAGGAGTCAGAACAGTAAGAGACTGTCTCGGCAATTATAGTTCAGAGTCTTGACCTGGGAAAGTTGTCGGAGGAGGGCTCAGGGCAACAGCACAGTCCCCAAAATGACAGCCAACGAGTAACTTGGGACCCTGAGGGCAGGGCTTAGGTGGGGAGAGGTTGCCTCAGTAATTATGGGACAAAGCCCCAGTCTGGGGCTGGAGTGGGCAAAGAACTGTGGCAGCTCCAGTCTTGTGTATGGTGATGTGCTGTAGCCCCCAGTCCTTAAGAGTGGGCATATCAACAACCAAGACCCCCAAGGGCAAATCTCACCTCAGCAACAGCCCCAGCCTCTGGGAGCAGATGCAGAGTGGGGGCGCTGCAGGCTGCTTCATCAGCTGACACCAGTGTCATTGGGGAGGACCGTGCGAGAACTCGGTAGCAAAAGCTGCATACATCCACAACACCGAGGCTTGCTGGGGTCTTTCAGCTTCTGACTGGGGGATGGGATGATGCAGGCAAAATGCTTTCTTTACTTTTCTATGCAGACATGCTCAATTTTTTAGCTCTGCCAGACTTTTGCCCCCTTTTCTTTGTTGTTTAGAAATTTCCCTGATTTGTTTTCTTCAGTTTATAGCTGTTTATTTATTGTTCTTGGGGTACTTTTTGGTTCCCTTGTTTTGTTTTGTTTTTGTTTTTGTTTTTTGGTGGGGAGGCAAGTGTTGGGACCCCCTAGCCCTCCATCTTGCTGGTGGCACTCCCAAATCCCTCATTCTGCAGATGAGGTAATAAGGCCCTGGGACATAACATGTTTTACTCAGTAATATTACATGTTTTTTTTTTTAAAGATTTTATTTATTTATTTGACAGAGAGAGACACAGAGAGAGAGGGAACACAAGCAGGGGGAGTGAGAGAGGGAGAAGCAGGCTTCCTCGAGGGAGCCCGATGTGGGGCCCGATCCCAGGACCCTGGGATCATGACCTGAGCCAAAGGCAGACGCTTAATGACTGATTCACCCAGGTGCCCCAATACGCTACATGTTTAAGACTGGACATTATAGTATGAGTCTTTTGATTTTTCTGAGGAATTGGTTGTAATCTCATAGGTACTAAAACAACAAACCAATTTTACACCAAATATGAAGTGTATTTTTGAACATTTATTTATATCTTGGTTCTATTGCCTCAAAATATTTTCAGCCTCCTGGTTTATGAATAAAAATTCCTATTTGAATACAAAATATTAATGTATTCTTGCTGAGAAGCCATCATGGGATGTTACAGAAGTGACAAATAAATTAATTGAGCATGATGGGATTTTAATGAAGTAAATAATTCTTGAAAGTGCTCTATGAAATGTGCGGTTGTGTGTTTTCAGTATTCAACCCCAAATAATTCACATTTTGCTGTTTTTATGCATTTCTGAGTTCTGTGCGTTTTTAATTTCTCTTCTTTATTTCTTTGTAGACAGAATAACCAGAACATTACAAATAATACTGGAAGTTGTACCAGAAGAAGATTGTCATAAATTATGAATTAATGCATTTGAAATCTTGGCAATCTATGCTTGGCCTTGTTTCTGCCCAAAGGGCTGAAACAAAATGTGGATCTTCACTTCATTTTATGAAAATCCAGAAGATTGCAACTTTGGTGATGGACTAAAGGAATCGGTTATTGCTATTCATATATTTTAGTGTGTTCAAGTTGGTTTCTAAGAAATTTAGTTATAACTCCTTGTAGTTATTGAAAGCAGATATGCTATGCAAGTATTCCATGAGTTCACATGATTTTGGAATTCCTGATACCTACATGAAGTTAGAGGAAATAGACTACCGAATGAACAATTACTTTAGTGGTCCATATAACATATCTAATCATAAACACCGAGATGTTTTCTGTATATATGGCTTTTATAGAAACAATTTGTATATACTGTAGATGACTATACTGTGAAAAGTGTTTTTTACTCTTCTGGGGTGGGGGAACCATACGTCATCATTATGGACTGAGGAAAGAAAGAAATTTATTTTATGTTGGCATTGCATTGCTTCCCCTTAGATACCAACTTAGATATCACTCATCTTTTAGTGCGTTATTCCCAGAGCATTTTGAACAAAGGACAGAGGGGATATGCCTAATTTTAATGAGTACATTAAAGAAGAGTTTCCAGGGGCTATTGTTTGTGAGAAAAATACAGGAATTATATCTAAAAATTTTCGGTAATTGATTATGTTAAGATTTTTTTTTTTCACTCATTATCAGGAAGCACCACAGTTATGGGCCACTTTGTTTTTGTGGAAGCCCACTTGATCAGGAAAGGATGTAACATCTTTCTTAGAGCAAAGCAATAGTCAGTTTGGTATTAAAGGCTCTTAAGGACAATCATTTGTTTCACTAATAATTTACCCCTTGGTAATATAGCTAAATATATGCATTTTTAAATCTTCAAATTGCAATGTCCATATAAGACAGAAATCAACAAGAAACAGAATACCCAAAATACTATGCCCAACCCTATAATCATATCTATATGCAGTGTTAGTAATTATGAGCAATTTTTTAATCTCATAGCTATTTTTATATGGTGATAAATTTTGACAGTTTGTACATTTCCTTTATATATTTTATATTCTGTTAAAATATCTCTTCAGATGAAACTGTCCAGATTAATTAGGAAAAGGCATATATTTACATAAAAATTGAGGAAGAAATGTCACTGCTAAATAAGATTTACAACTGATGTTTCTAAAATTTTCCACTTCTTTATCTCGGCTTTGTCAGTAATTTCCTCACCTTAATTATCATTCAACTTGCAAAAGAGATAACTGATAACAAATTCACTGAAAGAAGGAGAAACTGTGTGTGTATTCAGATAGGTGTTTTTATGCAAGGTTTAGAAAATATTGTGGAATTTTCATATAGTGTAATATAATGATGGAATGTGTAAACTATTATTTACATACATCCAAGATTAAATAGTCATACGAGAGTATGTTTCATCCTCTAATTTTAAAAGTAACAATTTTTGAAACAACTGCACTGATTAAAATCGTTAAGAGCTGATATAGGTTCATAGAAAATTGACCGAAGTAGAAATGATGATTTAGAATTTGAGGCAATTCCAATTCACTAATTTCAGTTTTTGCTCTTGATAACATTTAATACACATCCAAGATTGATACTATTTTCGGCCAAACCTGGTGTTTGGGTCTCTAAGTGAATTTATAAAAATTCCTTCCTTTTTCTCTTACCATCTGGTTTTCAAATTTGATCTGTAGACTCTGCTTCTTATATCCATTTGTCTGTATCTCATGCCATTCTATTGTTGCTGAGGTAAAAAAAAAATAGATTGTCTTTATATCCCTTTTTTTTTTAACAGTCTAGGCCCATGTACTATAAACCAGCAAACTCTTCTTAAGGGTTTTTGTGGGGTTTGTTTGTTTTTTTGTTTGTTTGTTTTGTCTAATGAAAAAAAATGGTAAAATCTCATGGAGAGGTTTACATAGTTCTTGATTATTCCTGAGAGTAATGTGCTTATAATAAACTACAGGGGCAGATAGGTCTCATTTTATTTCTTTATTTTTTGTTTTAATTTCTCTTTAAATATAACATTATAAAAGCTAACTAGGATACATTCTCATATTTTTTCCATCATTTTCAAAAATGATTTTTGCATTGTTAAATTTCTGATGCTACTGTAATACCACCTTTAGCCAGACAGAGAGTCAGTCAGTAATTTATTTTAAAGTAATAAAGATTAAGTTGTACTTCAGCTTATTTTTAGGATACATCATGACAAGATGCAGAGTTTCTATAATCAGGAAATCAGTATTCATAATTTTTATTCAGATGGTATCACATCAAACCAATTCTATTTGAAAACTCTCCTGAACACTAATATATATATTTTTATTTATACTAAGTAAAATTTTTTTTCATATATTTAAAATTATATATGGAGAGAATTATATATAAACCATTACAATATACTTGCACCAGTGTGGATATTCAAATGTTTATATACATATTATGAGTTTATTATAACACAAAATGTAAAATTGGCCAATACAGTTTAAGACAACTAATATATTATTTTCAAATGTACTACTTTTTGGGTTACATGGAGTCTCAAGTATTTAATTGCGGATTAAACAGATTAGTAAAGACTTCCAAAGCTAAAACAATTTGATTAAAAAATGACCTGATTCTCCTTACACAATAGGAATATTTCAGTAAATGTTTTTGACTCACTTTTAAAAATGTTAGGTTATTTTTCTGAGATATTTCTTTGATCAGTTGAGGAAAACTAGACTACTATGAATGTTTAGGTCAGCTGGAAGTAGACCTTGTTCTTGTCTTTCTTCAGGAGATTAAAGATTTGCCCTAGAAAAGATGGCGGACTCCAGTACCCAATATAAATGTTCACATATACATATGTGCTTATACTGTATTCTCCCCCATCTCTGCTGGCACAAAAGTACAATAGGTTATTAGGTTAACATTAGCAATGCATGGCAGTTTCTCCAACACTAAAACATGTACGTTGAAACAGATTTCTGGATTATTTTACATGCCTGGTAAAATTGTTTCCCCAGTTGCTATTTGGTATATTAACAGATAGTTAACCTGAGTATAATTACTTAACTTAATTTTTTATGAACTGTAATCAGTCTTCAGGAAACTCATTATTTTATCTCTATTTGTAGATGAATGTAATGCCAACCAAGAAAGAAGGCATCTTTGACCTATGGTGGATTTCTTATAATTGAGGTGTAGGTTATGAAAAGATAGAATACTGAAGGTCAGAGTAGCAGGAAATGAACGATAGCATGTGACTGGAAGTAATGATACTTTGATGTAACTTATTATGCAGCATAGTCAGAGAAATATTAAAAATTAATTGTTGTGCATAAGTGGATATCCCAAGTAGCTAATGGAATGTAGCTTCCGTGCCCCTCACTTAGACATGCCCCTTCCAAGGTCCTGTACCTAATGTTGCATTAGGAAATGTGTATTAATTTTCTTGAAGAAGATCAGAAAAATTTTATACATTTCTGGCCCTACAAATTCTGCATCTTTCCCTGTGAGTATGGTAAAATAAACTTCCATTACTTTTTCTAGTAGAAATAAACATGGGCCATTTATAGAATACATTTTTAAATAATAAAGTTTTGAGTTAACTGAAGTATCTATATATAATTATAAATGGCTTTCTCATAATATATATTTTGCGATATATAAGGAGAGAGTTCACTTTTGACATATTTTATGATTCAGTTCTGAATGATAGAAAAACAACAAATAGGGTTTTAATTGTAATTCTTTTTCTTAGTTAGGAAAGAAATATAGTGATATTTGGGATTTGAATGCAAGTGAGTAAAAGACTGATTTTACTTAAATGTAATCTTTCTTCATTTTGCCCAACACGATATGCTGTATGTTAGTGCTGATAATTTTTACAGTCACATTTTACTTTGTTAACAATTCAAAGTCAGGAATTAAAGCATGACATTGTGTAACTGGTGAGAAACTCGTGGCAGATATAGAGTAGACAATGAGACATCTTGACAGCTTCTGTTTACATAATTTATATGTAAGGTAAAAATTTATTACCTATACGTGTATTTTAGGTTAATGTTCTCATAAACAGTATTTTAAATGTATCTCAATATATATAATACCTAAAAGTGTAACCTCTAGGTAGTTTTAGTACTGTTCTTAAAAAGTTATTTTAACAGCCAAGTTTTAAAGATAATCCTTACTTCCTTTTGTTGCATTTTCAAATTAGTTGGTGTCTAAAAATAAATGCTTGGTCTATTTTTAGATTCACTACAAATTCACAAAGGTGTAAATCCTGGTCTCACAGAAAGTTCACCAGGTTTCCATGTTGTGAGATATTGTCCTTCTTTATAACCTCCTAAGGATATTAGCTTGATCTTTTTGAACCATTTCTGTTTTTTCTTTTAAATGAATCAATGATTTCCTTTGTTTTTTTTTGGTCATATTTCGACATGATAGCCTTGAGATGGGAGTTAGTCTTAATTTGAATTTATACAATGACCCTAGATATCCTTAGTGTGAAACTGCCACTTGATTTACTTCCCTGGGAGTCCTCACTTCTCCTCTCTTTGTTACCACTGGCCTTAAAATATCACTGGGAGATGGTTATCTCAAGTAGTTATCTATTACATGTGTGTATTTCAACTACTTGGACACAGGGTACCTTTATGGTATCAGTAACAGCCTTAACAATTTTATAGATAAAAATTCTCTCAAGAAAACTGTGGAGCGGTAGGCATCTGAGAGACATGCAGATGGATGCACTGGTTTGAAAGTGAGCATACTTGTTTTTCCTTCCACAGTAACTTACACTACTGACTTCTTTTTAAAGTATGACTTTCAAGCGAATTAATTTATTGGTTAGAAGACTTGTTTGCTGAGTCCTTCCTTATTACCTCTTGAAGTCTTTAAAGGTCATGCTGAAAGCTAGAGAAACAAACAAAAAAGACTGAATCACAGTTATGTCTTTTGCAGAAGTGACTGTATTTTGAGCACCGTGGGTGACAATGTACTTTGCACAGAATCTTATGGGAAAACATATTAGGCCTTTCGATGTTACATCTGGGTAATTGGATGGGTTGGGAGGGATTTGACTTAGATGATGACTGTGAAGATAGACCTCTCTTACTCCTACTAGGTTAACAGTCTTCAGTACATCCTCAGAAGCTCATTTGTATCACACCTGGAGGCAATGCAATGTGGTTCCTGGTTCTAGGTTTGAACTGTCTTATTTCAAAAGATTTTGGAATTATTTTTTCCCTAGAAGTTCTCCATTCCAAATTTCCATTTACTGACTAATGTAATATAAAGAAAATTATCTTAAAGTAAAATACTACTCTGGGCAAATAAAACAGATTGTTTCAAATGAATGTATGCTTTTAACAGAATATGAGTGATCTACATTAAACTACTGTTGTTTTAATGATTTCAAACACTACAGTATAGCACTTTTTAATTGCTCTGGAAGCAAAAAAAAAAAAAAAAAAAAGACCCCAATATCTATCTACGGTTATCACATAAACCACAAGAGTCCTCCAAAAATTTTAAGTAGTCTTGGATTTTTTTTTTTTTTTGATCCTCTCCCTGGAGAAATTTTTTACTTAATAGTTTTCCCTTGTGAATAGTATTACCAATGCTATAAATCTGGAACTAAACTGTGGATACTTACATGTTGAAAACCGGATTCTTCTTTTGACATTATTCATGTACAGCGAGTGACATATGACTTTACTCTTTTAGGATATTTGGGGCCAATGTTATTTTGAACATAGGCGTGGGCCTCAAGTTTCTATTTCTTTGTAGATGTGTTGCAATGTAATAGTAATGAGTTTTCAGTGGTACCCCTCAACATTTTGAGAACTTTGCAAACATAAGCATTAGATGTGTTAAGGATGTGTTAAGAGTTCATTGCTTAGTACCATGAAATATAGAGTCTTCTCTCCTTGCCAAATTGGTGAACAGACACGTAGTTGTGTTTACTAATGCTACATTTGGCTACCTGTGTTTTTATGGTAAGCACAAGTCAGAAAAAAGCAAGACAAATGGCCTCTTGTACCAAATGCTTGACAAACTTAATTTGTCCTACTTTTCTGACAAATATTTCACTCCAGATTTCATAGAATTATTTTTTTTTTTTTTTTTTTTTTTTTTTACTTATTGTAGAGTGGATTAGGTGGTAGTGATGCACTGGTAGAGATGGTGTTTAGTTATTGACTCAGAATTCATTTCATGATGAATTTTTTGTGTCTTTTTATTGTATGTATATCTGTATTTACTTTATATAAAAATGGATTTAGTGAGCTTTGTGTTAAATCTGCCTAGTAACAGTGACTTTTTTTTTTTCAATTATCAAGGGATAGCAAATATGTGTGTTGGTATGTTCATATTAACATATTATTAGGTTCTGTATATTATTGTGTTTAAATGCCTCTGACATTCTATATGGCAAGCATCAATAATTTGCACCCACGGAATTAGGTTAGACCAGTGGAACAAATGGTAGTCAGAATCCTCTGGAGGGTTATGCTGGCAGCCACCTCTTTGATCTATGTTTCAACTATAATTTATAGACCAGCTCTAACCCCTACCATGAATCTGTAATGCATTTGTCATGACCTTGTACCATTCCCCTAACTGAGGGGCAGGGGGAACAGTGTTTGGCCCGGTCATCCAAAATACAGGAACAGAGAAGTTGATCTGAGGAAGAATGAACCTCAATATCCTAAATGGTCTTCATCTGTGGTGGGGTTTCTTCACTCTGACAGTATGATGATAAAACTTGGTAAAGGGGTCTGTGTGTATTTTGTACAAATTCTACACAATGTCTTACATTGCTAAATTCTTAAATAGCAAAATTCCTTTTCTGTGTCTACATTCCAACCATATTAGGAGTGCTGAATTATTTAGATATTTAACTATGAAAATATAAATGGTGCGAAGGGACTTTCATGTGTGGATTGTGTTGTGTTTCTTAAGGTTCTCTGGCACTGAAGCCTATACCATCATGTGATATGTGAAATAAAATGGATTTTTCTACAGTTTAATGATTTCCCTCTGGGGAGAGTTCTGGTACAGCAATCACACTGCCAGATGGTGTTTATGGGCTCTTTGTGTGAGTGGTAAGATGCTATGAAATAAGAGTACTTTCATCTGATGGAAAGTCTTGACACGTGTGTTTTTGTATCAAATAAATTTTTGTGCAATATGATGTCACTCAATTTTGCAATGAATTTAATTTCATTTGTATTTATGTATCTGCATACCCATCCTGCTTCTAGTTGCTTCAAGCTTTGTATATGTATTTTTGTCCGTATTTTTTACTTGAAAATATTTTAAATGGAAATAAAATAAACATTTGATAGTTTACATAAGAAAAGTCATGTTTTGCTTTTTTTTTTTTTTTTTTTTTTAAGCAGTATACATCCCAACAAATTGAAGGCTTTGGTTTTGATGATTGGATTTATCTATCATTGATTCTGTGAATTTGTTGGTGTATTCCCCTTGGCATCAATTCCCTATACTAAAAACTCAAAGTGGTAGCAAACACTAAAGACCGTAGACACTCTTCTTCCTCATGGCTTATGTCCATCTGTGCTCTGGTCTGAAATATCTACCAACTTCTCTCTTCTATTGTCTCCTGTCTTAGTTCAGTCTTCTTATTTCTTGCCTCTTAACAAAAGTCTCATGTCTTGTCTATCCCTATTTCAGCCTTCACATGTTTCTCCAGAATGTTCTTTCTGAAACACAAATATAGTAAAAATCTTCCATGGCTTTACATTTACTTATATATTTTTTTCGGTTGGATAAATCCAAACTCCAAATTCCCCTGCATAACACAGTGCTTTGAATAATCTGCTGTCCTTCTTTCTCCAGGTACTCTACATTCTCTGCAGCCATATAAAATGTTTTTTTTTTCCCAGTAGTTTAACAGTAACAACAAAAAAGATGCTATTATTTCATTTGACACACTGTGGATTACAGGAATTACATTTTCCTTGCCCATTCCTATCATCTACTTTCCACATAGCAAATTTCTATCCAGCATTCAAGACCGAGTTCAAAAGTCACCTCTTCCAGAAATCTTCCCCAAGATTGATCCCTGAATACCTTCACCATCTTAGGTGCACCTTTTCTGTAGAACTCATCACACCTTTGAAATTGTTGTACTTGACTCCCTTCTCTGCCTAGATTTGAAATTGTGTGTGTGTGTGTCTATCACTGACTGAAGCATAGTAGGTACTCAATGTTTATTAAATTAATATATTCAATGAATAAATGAATGGTTTGTATTCATTAGGTTTCATGATAATTTTTTCTTAAATGCAGTTTTTATTACCTCTAAATTTGAGCAATCCATTAGATTCTAGGGAAAGAATATTTCCGTGGAATATCTTAACTTCAGAATGTAAGAAAACTGGGGAGTTTCAGTCTCTTCCCTCCCACCCTCTCCCCCTCCCATTCTCTCTTTTTCTTTCCCTTCCACTGCCCCCCATCCCCAGTTCATGTCAGTAAGTGGGTCCTGATAGAGGAAATGAACAGTCAAATGACCTACTATGAACTTTTCTTGTGAAAAGACATTTAGGTTTTTATATTTTCAATAAGGTATCATTTTCATAATAATTTGAAAAAAATGCTCAAAAATGTAGAGTAGAAGGAACCTAAAGTTTTGATGACCAAAACTCTCTTTGAAGTAGACATAGGAGATTGAGTAACACTTTTCCCTGGTGAAATGCTTTGGGAGAACAACAAAAAAGTAAACTAATAACGTTGGCACCTGTTAAATTTAAACTATTTTCAAAAGAAATATAAACCATGTCATATGTAGATATACTTATTTTAAAGTTAATGAATGTGACTGGAAATATGTTTAATAAAAATATACAGAAAAACTTAGATAATACATAATGGCTAATAATTTGCTTTTAAACTATCATTAGGCTCTTAAACATGCTAGTTTAGGTTTACAAAAACTTTTGCTGCTAAACTACCTCTAATAATTTACTACTTGAATTTTTAGGCTATGTCTATGAAGATTTGAGATCATTATATATGCTGGGATTGGGTGGGTGGGCCATGGGTAACTACTGTTGCTTTTGCTTCCACATGCCCTAAAAATTGTATTTGCAGACTTCCTGGAGATCTGACTTTGAAAGTCAGGTCTTTATAGCCATCTTATTGTTTTTATAGTGTTAAGCTTAAGAACACCTGGTCACCAGCAGGCATGGGCTAATTCTTTCAAAAAACGTTTGATGTTTGAAAGAATTCAGAAATAAAAATGTAATTAGGATTCAATACCTTTTAAAACTTTAGCTTTGAAGATTTATTAATCTCTGAAAGATGTGAAACAGGGTTTCAAAGTTGTTAATTCAGGTTAAATACTACAAAAATTGAAATACCCTCCGGCTATAATAAAATAACGAAGTATAAGTGAGGATAACCCTAAGAAAAATGTGAGCAAGCTAGTTATTTTCCTCTCGTTTTATTTTTTCTTAAAAATAAGAGAAACTAATTTTACTTTTGTCATAGTAATTAACATTGTGATTATATACCTGAATGTTCTTTTATCATCATGCATTCCATTTCCTAGAATCTAAAGACACCATAAAAATTTCTTTCATGTTCCGAATTCTGCCTTAAACTTATGTTTACTTCTTATTCTCCCATTGTTATGTTCCTTTCAAAATTTGTTACTTAGAGAACTAAAGTCAAAGTTTTAAGTACCTCCCCAGTGCTAAGCCATATGATAGGTGCTAAAGATACAAAACGGTTAACAGTTTGTATTGCCTCTGCTTCGTGAAGCTGGGGGGTACAAATATTTTTTCTCCTAGTCATTCAAATGTATCGTTAAAATTAGGGTCTCAGGTGCTATAAAACGGTATACCCAGACGTGATCTAGTCCTAGGATGTTGGGGAAGGCTTTCCTAGAGATGTAGTATGAATTGATATTGAAGGATGGGTATGCATTACTCAGGTAAAGTGGAGCCTGGATGAGGAGTGTTATAGGCAAAACAAACTGTGTGATAAAGTCCCTGAGCCAGAAAAAGTAGGGCTTGTTTAAGGAAATAAATGCAGGACCAGTGGAACCAGAGCATGGGGACACCATACATAATGTACCTCTAGAGTGGAGCAATTGTAGAGGACTTATTAGTCAATGTTCAAGACATTGGTTTTTACCCAGTGTTATGGCATAGACAAATGAAATTCAGATATAATATACACATTGAACTTTATCAAAATTTCAAATCTTACACTCTGCTAAAATCTCTGAATAGAATCATTTCAAATAGTAAAAAATGATTTCCATTTTACTTCTGTTTTTAATTATTGTTATATTTTATCTAATTAGTTTACATTGCCAAAAGTGTTAGTAAACGGCAATAAGCTCAAGACATGTATTTTGAAAAGGAAAGTAACTGCAAGAAATATATAATCAACAAATGGAAATCTTTTTTTCCAGAAATTTTACTGTTGTCTCTCCTTAGCATGTTTTCCCTCCTCTTTTTCAAATTAAATTACATCTGACCTACACTATTGAGTGCTCACCAACATTCATCTCAAGGCCAATTTGTAATTTCTTTTTTTTTTTGAGAAATATTTTTCTGGTGCTATAATTTTTTAGCCTAATTGTAACTTCTAAATTTTTTCCCCCAAGTGAAAACATTAAGCAAAAACTACTTTCCATGACATATTATTAAACAGAGTTATTATCTTAGAAGAAAAGAAAATCTTCATTTGACTATAATGCTTTTATATGAAAAATGCGAGTACAGTAAAATTATTTGAAATTTTTTTCTGGTTTTGTAGAAATAAAATGAATTTTTAGTTATTTCTACTCTTCGTAATTCACAATGGATGAAAAGTGACTCTTCTAGCAAGATAACATTTGTTTAAGGAATTAGGAAAATAAAGAAAAATTATTTGAGATTATTTAAAGAACACTTTCTTGGAAAACAGGGAATTATCTGATACAGTTCCCCCCCACCCAGCTTTATTAAGATATAATTGACAAATAATACTGTGTAAGTTTAATGTATATAATGTGATGATTTGATATATGTAGATATTGTGAAAATGATTACCACATCAAGATTAGTTACCACATCCATCACCTCACATAGTTACCACTTTTTTTGTGGCAATAACATTTAAGATTTACTCTCTTAGCAAATTTCAAGTATACATTTTCATCGTCCATTCATCTGCCATTGGGCACTTAGGTTGTTTTTATATCTTAGCAATATAAATAATGGTGTAATGAACAAGGTTGTATAGATATGTCTTTGAGATTCTGATTTCATCTCCTTTGGGTATATACCCAGAAGTGGGATTGTTGGGTCATATTGTAATTCTTTTTTTTTTTTTTTTTTGAGGAATCTCCAAACTGTTTTCTATAGCGACTGGACCAATGTACATCTCTACCAACAGTGTGTAAGGACACCCTTTTCCCACATTCTCATCAACACTTGTTATTTCTTGTTTTTTTGATACTAGTCATTCTAACTGGTGTGGGGTGGTATTTCTTTGTGGTTTTGATTTGAATTTCCCTGATGATTAGTGATATTGAACACATTTGCATGTACCTGTTGGCTATTTGTATATCTTTTTGGAAAATATTTATTCAGGTCCTCTGCCTATTTTATTTCATTTTATTTTATTATTTTATTTTATTTTGAGAGACAGAGAGAGAGAGAACATTAGTGGAGAGAGGAGCAGAGGGAGAGAATGAATCTCAAGCAGACTTTGCTGAGCATGGAGCCTGTCACGGTGTTCCATCTCATGACCCTGAGATCATGACCGGAGCCAAAATCAGCTTAGCCACCCAGGCGCCCCTCTTCTGCTCATTTTAAAAATGGATTTAAAATTTTTTTTTTTTTTTTTGCTATTGAGTTATAGGAGTTCCTTATATATTTTGGACATTAACCCCTTATCAAATATATGATTTACAAACATTTTCTCCTATTTCACAGGTTGCCTTTACATTTTATTGATTATTGCTTTTGCTGTGCAGAAGCTTTTTATTTTATTAGCCCCACTTGTTTAATATACTTTTGTTACTCCTGCTTTTGGTGTCATCTTCATAAAATTATCACCAAGAACAATATCAAGAAAACTTTTCTTATTGTTTTCTTTAGGAGCTTTTTGTTTTTTATAGTTTTTAAGTCCTTAATCTATCTCGAGTTAATTTTTAAAAAAGATTTTATTTATTTATTAGAGAGATTGAGAGAGAGCACAAGCGGGGCGGGGAGGAGGGACAGAGGGAGAGGGAGAAGCAGACTCCTTGCTGAACAGGGAGCTGAACGTGGGGCTTGACTCTAGGACCCTAAAATCATGAGCCGAGCCGAAGGCAGACACTTAACTGACTGAGCCATACAGGTGCTCCTTTATTGAGTTAATTTTTGTGAGTGGTTTCAGATAGGGGTTAAATTTCATTATTCTGTGTGTGATTATCCAGATTTCCTAGCACCATTTGTTGAAGATTACCTTTCCCTATTGAACATTCTGGATTTCCTTGTCAAATACTGGTTGGCTGTATATGCATGGATGTATTTCTGGGCTCTTGATTCTATTCCATTGGCCTATGTGTCTACTTTTATGCCAGTGCCATGTTATTTGATTACTACAGCTACATAATAAAGTGTGAAATCAAGAAGGGTGGTGCCTCCAGCTTTGTTCTTCTTTCTCAAGTTTGCTTTGGATATTTGGGATCTGTTGTGGGTTCCATACAAATTTTAGAATTTTTTTTCTATTTCTGTGAAAAATGCCATTGGAATTTTGGTATGGGTTGCATTGAATCTATAGATTGCTTTGGGCTGTAGGGACATTTGACAATGTTAATTTTTCTGATCCAGTAACATGGGATATCTTTCCATTTATTTGGGTCTCCTTCAGTTTCTTTAATCATTGTTTTATAATTTTCAGTGTACAAATTTTTCATCTCCTTGATTAAACTTATTCCTTTTTTTTAAATTTTTTTTATTCTTATGTTAATCCCCATACATTACATCATTAGTTTTAGATGAAGTGTTCCATGATTCATTGTTTGTGCATAACACCCAGTGCTCCATGCAGAATGTGCCCTCCTCAATACCCACCACCAGGCTAACCCATCCTCCCACCCCCCTCCCCTCTAGAACCCTGTTTGTTTTTCAGAGTCCATCGTCTCTCATGGTTCGTCTACCCCTCCGATTTCCCCGCTTCATTCTTCCCCTCCCGCTACCTTCTTCTTTTTTTTTTTTTCTTAACATATATTGCATTATTTGTTTCAGAGGTACAGATCTGAGATTCAACAGTCTTGCACAATTCACAGTGCTTACCAGAGCACATACTCTCCCCAGTGTCTATCACCCAGTCACCCCATCCCTCCCACCCCACCCCCCACTCCAGCGTAAACTTATTCTTAAGTATTTTAGTGTTTTTGATAATATTGTGAATAGGATTCTTTTCTTTATTTCTTTTTTCATATACTTTCTTGTTAGTATACAGAAATGCAACAGATTTTTATGTGTTGATTTTGTATCCTGCTACTTCACTGAATTTGTTTATTAGGTCTATAGTTTTTTGATAGAGTATTTAGTTTAGTGAATATATGATCTTATCATCTTCAAACAAAGAATTTTAGTTCTTCCTTTATGATTTGAATTCCCTTTATTTCTTTTTCTTGCCTAATTACTCTGGCTAGGACTCCCAGTACCATGTTGAATAGGAATGGTGAGAGTTGTTGCTGGTCTTAGAAAAGCTTTCAACCTTCCACCGTTAAAGTGACAACTATGGTTTGTCATATAATAGCCTTTCTTATGTCAAGATGTTTCTTCTATACTCAATTTGTTGAGAGTTTTTATCATCAAAGGATGTTCTATTGTCAAATACTTTCTCTGCATTTATTGAGATCATGTGATTTTTACCTTTCATTTTATTAATGTGGTATATGATATTTATTGATTTGCATATGTTATATCATCTTTGCATCCCAAGAATAAATCCCACTTGGTCATTGTGTATGGTCCTTTTAATGTGCTGCCGAATTTGGTTTGCCAGTATTTTGTTGAGAATTTTTTAATCTATGTTCATCTGACTTGGCTCCCCAGCCAGATGTAGGGTGCCACTGGGTAGACTCTGTGTTCAGGCTGGGCTGCAGGCTGGGCTTCATGATTGGGCAGTCTGCTGGCTATGTTCCACTCTTTGGTAAGGCTTCTGGCTGGGGTCCCTAGCCGAGCAGGGCTATCAGCTGTGCCTTATAGTTGGATGGGGCTGTTGGCTATGCTCCATGATTGGGTGGGGTTGCTGGCTGGGCTCTGTGCCTGGAAGAGACCACAGGCTGTGGGTAGTACGGTTGGCTCAGGTCCAAGTCTGCCTGTAGTCACTGTCTGGGATCCCTTGAAGACAGTGTCAGAGGTTATACTCTGCAGTTGGGCAAGCCTGCTGACTTGACCCAGCCTGAGGAGGGCTACCGTATGGACTCCACAGCCCCCCAGAGTCTCTGGCCAGGCTTGCCGGTGAGGCAGTACTAGAGACTATACTCAGCAATTGGTTGGGGCACTGACTTTCTTCCCTGCCCAGGAGGGCTCGAGGATGTGCTTGGTGGTTTTCTATGGTACCCAGATAAAAGATTTGAGTCTTTGAGTTTTTCTCTTAATTGGAAGAGATGTACAAACTCAGGTGTTGTATAGCAGAGACCAGTACCTGGAAGAATAGAAGTATTAAGAGTCACATAAAGCACAGAGATTAAGAAATGGAGAAAGAATGTTGCCTGGTTTCCTGTACCTTTTCAGTTCAAGATTTGGGGCCCTTTCTGAGGCCAAACTGATAGTGGTTCTTTAAGACATGGCTATTTCCTTATCCTATTCCCTCTTTTGCTTTAATTACTTGAATTGGTTTCTGCTATTTACATCCAAAAGAGTTTTAGATAATATGATATACTACATCACAATGAGCTTGCTAAGGCTGAAATTATGTTTTTGACTGCTTCTGGTAGCAGAAGACAATACAATACAGTAATTATCATTGGACATATTTTCACTCACCACATACCTGAAACCACAAAGTCCAGGATAGCTGCCAACTTGAACAAAATATGAGAAATAGAGGATGACATCAATGAAATGCAATATATTGTGTCATCATCCCAAACATTCATCTTACATCCAAAGTCTTAGTAGGTTCCCACTGCTCTTTTCCCTTTTAGTTCCTCTGGTTCCTTCCATTCCTCCCCAGATCATGCAGGCTTACTCAATGGGGGCTATCCTCTTCTCTTTTACACTCTCCTCAATGGAAAGCTATCAAGTCATGTCATCTTCAACTGCCAATTTTATTTGCTCATGTCATCAGAAAGTATTTGTTGAGTGACATCTTCTAGGTACCATGCTTGAGTTAGATTATGGGTACAAAGTGAAAAAGACATGTTTTCTGAACTCAAGGTGCATTTCTATACAGAGTACTCCTAAATGTGATGGAGTGGGGGGTGAGGAGAGAGGAGATGGTTCTTTCTTATACCTGATATATACTTCCATGTAGAAGGAGCCATGTTAGGGAAACATTCAGCCTCATTCTAGAAGAGAAGTTCCCTAATTTTATTGGTGAGTTTGGAAAGGAAAAAAATAAACTAATTATGTGTCTTTTCTCTCTTGGAGCTATCCTGGCTTCAGAGGGCATTAATTCTGCCATGCTGCTCCATACCTTTCCAGAGTCAGAAATCCTTGGGAAGAGGCCTGAAATGGTACAATGCTTGCAATGAGATGACCAAATCCTTCTAATCCTAGAGTTCAATCTTAGAAAGCCCACTTGCCCTTAGCTATGAATCATATTCTTCTATATTAACTGTATCAGCAATAAAGGTGATGTTTTTATGCTCCTATTTGCCTTACAAGTTTGACTTATGTCTTCTTGATTTATAATTCAAGTGGGGAAGAGAAGTGATATTTATCAGCCTCCCCAAGAATATTAACAATGTACATCTTGAATCCTCTCCTCTCTCCTGAGCTCTTGCCTGTAACCTAATAATTAGGAACTGTATCCAGAGGAATTTTCACTACCTCAAATTCAGCACTTCATAAATGGAAATGTGCTCAAATTTCCAATCACTTCATAAAAAGAAATCAGCTGTTTACCACCAAACATGCCTAATTCAGTCACATGCTCCTTTATTCATCAGCTCATTCAGGCTTGAAACCTAGGAGTCTCCTTGGACTCCTCTTCCTCTTTATCCTCCATAATAAATCAAGCACAAACACTTGTTGGTTTTTTCTCCAGAATTTCTAATTCATCTGCCCTTTTATCTCTAATTGCAATCTAGACTTTATGCCTATATATTGTAAAACTCATCAGCTAGATTTTGCTGATCCCAGATTTTTCCTCATAAACTCTCTGGCAGAGCTGACAATATAACCTTGCTCAGTAGCTGCTTTGACCAAATTATTCCCTTTAGAAATGCCTTCAGCAGATTCCATCTTCAGATCAAACTCACTTTCCTGGTCTAAAGGCTTTGCCATAAGCAGACATGATACAATCAACTCCTCTGTATTGACTAGTCTCGAATTTACTCAGACTTAACTCTTCTAGAAACCAAAAGCATGGTATACGTGGCATACATGTCTTTCCTCAAATTGAAAACCACATACACACATCGTTGAAAATGAACTTCTACCCTCCTGATCATCTCCTCCAAATGTTTAAGGACCAATGCAAAGCCCACTACTCTTATGCTTTAGTGCATTTAGAGTTGTAACCCACAGTTTTATAGTTAATCACATGCTATTGTGTGTTTCTGTGGCTTATTACAGATACTTCTTTATCCAAGCTGAATTACTGTGAGTTCCTAGGGCTGAAGAATTATGGTATACTTTCTATATCATAAAATGTATTATTAATTATATAGCAGATACAAAATAAATATTTAATGACTAATTAACTGATAAATAAAGTAATTGTCTTCACTTAAGAAATATTTTGATTTAATAGTCTGAAAATTAAGAGTGACTTGATAATGAGAATTTCTATTCTGACCTCTTTGACTTTCTCTGTTGCTCTAAGCAAGTCATTTTAGCTATTCTGGATGCATTTTCTTAATCCAAAAATGGAAGTAAGACTTGTCATCTGTCTTATTCATAAAGAGTGGTGAGGAGTATCCTAGTCAATGCAAAGCACATGGCTAATACAAAGTTTAATAAAAATGATAAATAACATCTATTACAAAATTGAACCATTGTTCAATTTCTTCTGCCCTTTCAGTTCTTTGATTCAATAGTCTCTCACTGAAATCTGAGAGCTTTAATTTGAGAAAGTATTTTACTAATAATCACACTTTCTACATTACCCTTTTCTTATCATTAGGCACACCTGGATGATATCAAATTATTCTTTTAAGGAAATCAATATATCACTATAAGTGCATAGAGAAACATCTGGTAATGGAACTTCAGGTAAAGCAAACCTGGGTATGACAAAGCTGTGTTAGAGCAAGATGGTAAAAAAGATGGTTCCCAACTTAAGCTTTCTTTGCAGAAGGAACAACTAGCAACTACCCATAGATAAGACGCCTTTGTGAAGACCCCAGAACTTGGTGGTGAGGCTGAAGCACCCCCTTGGATGACAAAAACCAAGAAAAATCACGTTAGAAAGATAAGAAGACTGATTTCATTTTGACCACATCTACCTTCCCCCAGGCCAGTACAACACCACACGTAGGGTGGTCCCCTGGCCTATTTCTCTAGTGGGCAAAGGAAAGCCCAAGGTGGACACCCAGTTTCCCCATAATTCTGGGAAGTTTCCCATGAGCCCCACTTAGGTATTACCTCATAAGGATCACTGGGGGAAATCTGCTAGAGATAAAGAAGGGGAGAAGGCTCACAGTAATTAGCATGTGGATCTTGGTAGACAGCATTCCTGTTGGCAGTGGTGCCCATATGCAGACCCAATCCAGTGACTCTGTCTGGCCATGGAGTTTGGTTGGCAGTTCTGCCCAGTTTGGAGCAAAATCCATCAGGCTGTCCCAGCGCAGAGCCCATTTTATGACCCCACCCAGACAGTAAGCGAGTCAGAAGTTCCATTTAACTGCTGGATGTAACTTTCAGTTCTACCCAACCACAAAGACTCAAATCTTTTGTCTGGCCAGGTACTTCAAGAAGCCACAGGTCTTTTAGTCACAATTACAAGTAACAAATTTTAACACCAAGCAGAATTCAATGATGGCCCTCAGGTCCCTGCACAAGTGAATGGGTGAATGGTTTTGAGGAAGCAGAATTCCCAGTCACTGTACTAACTGTAAAAGGTTTTCTCTAGACACATGTATATTGTCCCCCCCCATACACAGATGTACATTCATATAAAGCATGAATAAATCAAGAAATTGGAAAGAATAGGTAGTGTGAGATACAGCCAGAGACAAGATAAAAATAATTAATGTTAAACAAATGTGTACTATGTGCCTTTAACACTGTTCTGAGGACCAAGTAAAAACTAACTCATTTAATTCTCATGCCAACTTTATGAAGTCCACACTATTTTTTAAAAAAATTTGTATCTATTTATTGGAGGGGGGCAGGGGGAGAGGGAGAAGCAGACTCCCTGCTGAGCAGGGAGCCCAGCATGGGGCTCGATCCCAGGACCCTGAGATGATGACCTGAGCCGAAGGCAGACGCTTAACCGACTGAGCCACCTCAGTGCCTCAAAGATTTATTATTTTTTGAGAGAGAGAGAGAGAGAGAGTGGGAGAGATAGCGCAAGTGGGAGGGATAGAGGGAGAGAGAATCTCAAGCAGACTCCATGCTGAGCTCAGATCCTGATGTGGGGCTCCATTTCATGATCCTGAGAACAAGGCCTGAGCTGAAACCAAGAGTGAGTTGCTTAACTCACTTTGCCACCCAGGTGCCCCATGAGGTCCACTCTATTAGGAAGAAACTGAGGTAAGTTGGAGTCAAATAATTTGTTCGACATCACATAGGAAGTGTTTGGCACATTTTAGGTGTCTTTAAATAAAAGCATTTAAAATTATTCCTATTCTACAACCACCAAATGTTTTATTTTCCATCTGTTTGTAAGTATTGAAATTTCTTTGCTTAATGGGCAAAGGGAAAAGAAAATTCCATCAACAAGAGTATTGTTGATGAATATTACTTATTCTTTAGGATATCCATAGGTAACGGGACATACAAGTGTTAATCTGGACAATGCCTTACTTAACTGTGGGGAGATGTTAGGAGTAGAAGTGTAATTTGGGGCATTCTCTCACCACTGAAAAATCCTGCAAATAGTAAGGGAATTCAAGACAAATTACAGGCATCATTTCCACATCCTGCCATGAAGCCATAGCTAGTAAAAATGATTTCACTTCTTTTTTTTTTCTCTCTTTTTTTTTTATTCTTATGTTAATCCCCATACATTACATCATTAGTTTTAGATGAAGTGTTCCATGATTCATTGTTTGTGCATAACACCCAGTGCTCCATGCAGAATGTGCCCTCCTCAATACCCACCACCAGGCTAACCCATCCTCCCACCCCCCTCCCCTCTAGAACCCTCAGTTTGTTTTTCAGAGTCCATCGTCTCTCATGGTTCGTCTACCCCTCTGATTTCCCCCGCTTCATTCTTCCCCTCCCGCTACCTTCTTCTTCTTTTTTTTTTTTTCTTAACATATATTGCATTATTTGTTTCAGAGGTACAGATCTGAGATTCAACAGTCTTGCACAATTCACAGCGCTTACCAGAGCACATACCCTCCCCAGTGTCTATCACCCAGTCACCCCATCCCTCCCACCCCACCCCCCACTCCAGCAACCCTCGGTTTGTTTCCTGCAATTAAGAATTCCTCATATCAGTGAGATCATATGATACATGTCTTTCTCTGTTTGACTTATTTCGCTCAACATAATACCCTCCAGTTCCATCCACGTCGTTTCAAATGGCAAGATCTCATTCCTTTTGATGGCTGATAATATTCCATTGTATATATATACCACGAGTTGTTGCTCTTTTTTTCTTCGATCTCCTATTGAGTTTGTAGGTGTTCAGAATGGTTTGATCCCTATCCAGCTGAATTCCTGAGACCAGACGAAATCCAGGTCTCCTACTCCTCTGCCATCTTTCTCCACCCCAATGATTTCACTTCTAATTAACAATTCCACATTCCTCTTAGTTTCTTGCTTCCAGAGTGTTTTTGTTTTGTTTTGTTTTTGGTAGGATGCAGGTGACCTGTGGACAGAACAACAGGGATATTTGGATGAATTACTTATTTTAATTGGAGATTTTAACACTTCCTCAGAAATTGTTTGGTTCAAACCCACAAGACATGAAGATATAGAATGTTTGAAGCTTTCTATTGAGACTTGATGAAAACCAACTAAATCGCAAAGAATCAATATCTTGGAGACTATGACAATATATAGCAAAATTGGAAATGAATAATAAAAGGATAGTTTTAAAAAGTTTGTATATCTTAAAAATAGACTGCTAAGAAAATCCCAGGTAGAAGAAATTTACAAAATACTTGGAACAAGGTAACAATGAAGAAAACAAGCCAACCTTCTTGGGCTGCAGCTAAAGCACCCTAAGGGGGAAATTTGGAAGGCAAGAGGAATGTAGAGGTAGATACAGTGGAAAATCACAAGAATAGCACAGCATAACAACAGTGATAAAAGCAGGAGACCAACTGTGCCCACTGATCAAGATGAAGGATTATGAACCTAAGAACTAACTAATAGTATTTTTAAAAGATAACAGTTTTGGGGCGCCTGGGTGGCTCAGTTGGTAGGCAACTGCCTTTGGCTCAGGTCATGATCCTGGAATCCTGGGATAGAGTCCGGCTTCAGGGTCCCTGCTCAGCGGGGAGTCTGCTTCTCCCTCTGACCCTCCCCCTTCTCATGCTCTCTCTCTCTCAAACAAATAAATAAAATCTTAAAAAAAAAAGATAACAGTTTTGAGTGAATTAGCTGTAATAATGCAATAATAATGTGTTCCATTAAAATCAGTTTTTAGAAAGAAGGGAAGTTATTTAACAAGAAATTAAGGGGTGCCTGGGTGGTTCAGTTGGTTAAGCAACTGACTCTTGGTTTCAGCTCAGGTCATGATCTCAGGGTGGTGAGATGGAGTCTCACTTCGGGCTCAGCGCTCAGCATGGAGTCTGCTTGAGATTCTCTCTCTCCCTCTCCCTCTGCCTCTCCCCATCACTTGCACTCTCTCTCATAAATAAATAAATAAATAAATAAATAAATAAATAAATAAATAAATAAAATCTTTAAAAAAAAAGAAAGAAATTTAAATGATGCTGAGGTGCAATGATGGAAATGCATGTCCCGATGAGATCATTGTCAAGATATGTAGTGAAACACCCCAACTTTTTTAGTTATTCATGCATCTGAGATCCATAAATGAGAAAGGAAAAAATAAAGAAGAATAAGGATGGTTAATCTATCTTACCTGTAGATCAGTGCCATTCGCTATTTCACTGTCCAGGGAATTCACTACTGGTTTCAGATTTCTGAGAAAAAACAAGTGTAGAACAAACTTTCATACTTCTCAGTTTCCCTGGCAGAATCTCTGACCTAATAATCAGAAGTTTCTCTGTAGTATAATTTTTAAGTACTAATATCATATGAATCATAAGATATGCTCCACAATTTAACTTTAATTCTATAGTAAAGGAAGAAACAAAAAGAAGCCTTGAGATGGGTTTATTAACCTTTTAGCTATATAATAAGACAAATGTGGCAATGGAAAATCATTTCAGAGACTTTCATTTGAGTTCCAGTATGAATATGTATTTTAAATTACTACTTTCTCCTATAAAATCTTTCTCCTTCATTTACTAGACTTGCGTCTTATCTCCATCATACAAGTGCAAAGGTAATTTATACTTTTAAACTGGAAATGCACCACTGTAACCCTGCTTTGCTTTATACAACATTTCCTGTCGTAGATGAATTTTCCAGGTTGTAGATAACTGAATGAGTTGTGGTGTTTTGTAACATGCATTCAAATTTCTTTTGCCAGTGACATATGTTTCTATCACAGTTCCTTAATATTATTCCAATTTGCTGTTAAATAAGCCCCTCCCTTTGCTAGAAAATGAGAAATGTGCAATATGATGTAGTTTAATTCAAAAATTTAATTCATTCAACAAATAATAAGCCACTACAATGTGTCGGGTTGAGTGTTGTGCATTCAAAGGTAAAGGCCAGTTTTTCTCAAGTAATTGGGAGTGTGACGATGAAAGAGACCCATAAACAGATATAAGATAGTATTTTAAGGGCCTGGTAGAGGCATGGATAGGCATTATGGAAGCATTTAATACTAATACCTAATCCCACCTAAGGAAGTACAGATGAAATCCTGGATGGATGACTCATAAACTGAGCATTAATGGCTAAGAAGGCAAAGGGTTACAGGAGGGTTGGGATTGTGGAAAGCATTTCAGCATGTGTACTGCCAAGGAAGGGGGGGAAGGAATTGTGCAGAGTGCACAGGGACCTCAAGCTGAGTGTGAGGCAGAAAGAAAGGCTTAAGGCTGGAGAGAAGTAGGCAAGGGCCAGGTCATATAAGACCACATAGGTCATGGTGAGCATTGTTTATGTGATTCCTTTGGGTAGTAAACAAGGGGACGTTCAGAAAACCCTATACTGATTAGAGGCTAGATTCTAGAGAATCAACATGTAAGAAGGGTTACAAGGAAGAGGTTATGACAGTGTTCAGACGTGAGGAGAACAAAACTAGGGCTGTGGACATAGAGATTGTGGTAAGGGGGTGTATTGGTTTCCTATTGCTACTATAATAAATTACTGCATACTTAGTGGCTCCAAAACAATACAAACCTGTTATCTTACAGTTGTGGCACACAGAAGTCTGAAATGGGTCTTAAAGAGCTAAAATCAAGGTGACAGCAGAGCTGTGTTCTTTCTGGTTGCTTTAGGGCAGGATCTTCTTCTTTGCCTTTTCCAGCTCTCTTGCATTCCTTGGCTCATCGCCTCTTCTTTGCATCACTCTGACCTCTGTTTCTGTTGTCACATCTCCTCCAACAGTGATCCTCCTGCTTCCCTCTTGTAATAACTATGATCACACTGGATTTGGCTCACCCACGTAATACTGGATAATCTCCTCATCTCAAAATCCTTAATCTCATCTGCAAAGTCCCTTTTGCTAGGTATGGTAATGTATTCACAGGCCTGAGGGATTGGGATGTAAGCATCTTTGGCAGGCCCTTATTCTGTCTACTGAAGGGGACACATTAAAAAAGTACTTGGGAGGACTGGTCAGTTATGAAGATGGTACAGGATGAGTGAAAGACAAAGCAAAAACTCCCAGGTATTTAACTTATCTGACTTTAAGAAATGTCACTAACTGAAATGAAGAATACTGGAGGAAAACTCATTCAGGTGTGAGGTATGTAGCATGTGAAGATGGGGGTGCCTGTGGAACCTCAAACCAACAGGAGATGTCTAGCAGGTATGTTGCTATCTGAACCCAAAGCCTGGAGGAAAGTTGCATGGAGATCTAGAGTTGCATGTTTCAGTCTCTAGAGAGTAGAGTTGAATCCATGTTGGATGAAAATACACACGAAGAGATTGAGAATAGGAAGCACAAGAGGAAGCTAGCATTTAGGGGTATTTGGAAAATGATCAGTTCTCAACGTTGCCTGGGGAGGACTTGTCAGGCAGAAATGGGAAATTGGGAGAAGAGAGTGTCTCATGGGCCAAGGGAGCAGAGCAATGGTGTTTACCCTGTGCTCCCCAAAGTCCCAGTAGGTGTCACCGCACTTGACAATAGAGAGGGCAGGGAATAGATGGTACTCCACAGCTCTCCCCACAATTAGAGTAACTGCTTTTATTTGGGTAACTGGTTTACATTTTCTCATGGGGTTTAACTAAAGTAAGGCATTTTGTGATAAAACTGCATTTACATTTGGAAAACCTCTAGAGAGTTTGAGTTAGAGTGAATGATGAATGTCACATGGTTGTTTGGCTAGAGCATTGTGTGAATGTAGCCAAAACAGTTCAGCCACTGATTACTTGTATATATCTACATAATTGATGGTGAGTGCCGTTGGTTCCCTGTGTTCGCAGAGCCTCTTGGCTACAGTTCCATCATGGCCCTTTTCACACTCCTATTTTCATTTTTGGTTTAACTTCTCTGTCTCTCCCTGTAGACTGTAAACACACTAAAAATCTCTCTGGTGACTTTCATCTTTGTATTACAAGTGTAAAAAGATGAAGAAATATGTATTGACTAGACCTCATCTTAAGGAGAAAACTGCCTGTCTTCAGATAGAGAGAGACAGACCTCATAAGCGTGCTCGAACATAATATGATGCTTCCTAAACTGCTGTGCAGGAGAAAGAGAGAAAAATGTTTTGTTCCTGAGGCAAAAGGAGAGGGAAAGGAAGAATGAAGAAAGAATGAAGGGAAAAAGCAAGATCATAAAGAGAAGGCAGACCTGATGATGCAACTCTGGCCCATAAATAGTCAATAATGTTTCTATGCTTATAAATCCTTCTCTTTAAATTAATAACTGATAGAAGCTATGAATTTTTGGCTGAGCTAATATAGAGCAAAACAGAAACTGTGTGTGAGAGGAGGTATTTGACAAAAGTGCCATTAAAATGTAATATACTGAGAATTTGAAGAGATCGTGAAGAGGCTTTGTACTATAATAGGTGAAGGGTATTTGAAATAGGATATTTTAGGCCAGTGCTACCCAATAAAAATATTATGTGAGTTATAAAAAGCAAGCTACATATGTAATTTTAAATGTACTTACAGTCACATTGAAAAAGTAACAATAAATAGTGGAACTCGTTTCAATAATAAGTTTTTATTTAACAAAATCTATCCAAAGTATTTTCACGTAAGCATTCAATCACTATAAAAATTTTCGATGAAATATTTTACTCCTTTTTTGGAACTAAGTCTTCAAAGTCTGGTGTGCATTTTATACTTGCTGTACATTTCAGTTTGAACTACCCACATTTCAAGGGCTCAATAGCCACACGTGGTTAGTGGCTTCTATATTGGACATCAAAACTCTAGATAACTTGCAGCCAATATTAAGATTTCATTTTGAGTGCTCCTCTGGGATTGTTGAACTGAGACCAATTATGGAACTGCATCTTGGATGGTTCTTTTGTCATCTTTGCATCTGTCAATGATTGCTTATGGCAGTCTGTGGAGTTCTGGAGAATGGAATCTATGGATGTGTGGACATGGCTTTCTAGGAAATGTCATAAAAGCTATTTGGCATAAAATGTATCTATTTCATAATTAAAAGAGATTCCTTCTGTGTAAGGAGCGTAGTTACATACATTATTAGTGACCTCATATATAATTAGGGCCAGAGGTATTTTAATATGATGAGAAGGCACGAAGAGCCACACTATGGATCTTAGACTTCTCTTTGCTTTGCCTGTGCCATGGATTATTTTAAAACTCAAAATTATTACTGAAGCTTGAAATTCTGATTCATGTGAGTCTGGTTTAATAGTTCAGTCCTTTGTATTCTTTTTAATTAAGAGGGTAGAATATTTAATATGAAGAAAATGAAGTCTACGAAGATAAGCAAGCCTAATAACTTGGTTGTTAATATAGCCTCGATTATTAAGAAAGTACTTGACTGCTTAGCAGAGCTTACTTGAGCTATAGTGGTGCTGCTCTACATTTTAGTCACTAGCCACATATGGCTATTTAAATTTTAATTAATTAAAATTCAATAAAAATTCGGGTCTTTACTTACACTAGCCGTATCTAAAGTGTTCAATAGGCACATATGGCTAGTGGCGATTCTATGGACGAGATGAATATCCAGCATTTCCATCATTGCAGAAAGTTCTGTTAAACAACACTGCTCTATAAATTAGAGAAACAATTGGGAAATAGAGTGTCATAAGCTAGAGAGAGACTTTGTTTTGAGTTAGAACATTCCAATAAAATAAGGCAGAGATGTCAAGCACGCAACAAGGAAAATAATTTGTTTTAGTTTTGAGAGATGAAAGCACAGGAAAGGTGAGTGTTCAAATGGGGAGAGCGGCAGGGAATGAGAGAGCTGGGAGAGGCCATATGTTCTGCCATGTCATTCTAGTCTTGTGGGTACTAAATGTTTAATAGCATTACTGAACTTGAGAATAGGCAAAATGTGTGTGTGTGTGTGTGTGTGTGTGTGTGTCTGCGTGCATGTGTGTGTGAATGTGTGGATTTCTTGTTAAAGCAACTAAGTTTCAGGTATGGATCGGTCTGGAAGTAGATGGTACCAGGAAAAAGTAGGGCTCTGGAATCCCAAAAATTGTGAGAATGACTTGACTTTCCTAGTATTTTGGAATTTGTTATTCAAGCCATGTATCTAGGTTTCTAAGAGATACAAGGAAGATATATCTAATATTTTAATTATATTAGTACATGATGATGTCCTGCATTAAATAAATCCTCAACAAAATGGTAGAATAAATGGATTAATCCAGTACCAATTGACTTTCTTGAAGCAACTTTTGTTCATAGACAACCATTAGTGTATGGAAGGTTAACACAGCCTAATCTTTGACTTGCTTTGATTTTGCAATGACAACATAAATTTAGATAAATGGTAATTCAGGTAGAATTAATTTTAGAAGCTGAAAGGTAGACTAGCTTGTACCGGAGGCCCCTTAACTTTTGGAAATCCATAGTGTTTCTTTATGTTAGATTTACTGTTACCTTCAAAAGTCTGAAGTAACTAAGTATACACTAATGTGCAGCCCATCTTCTTAAACTACAGAATAAACCTTATAAATGGAAAAGGACTTTGCAGACACCATCAAGTTGAAAAATGCAAAAAAGTAGATGATATGAAGACACTGACCCTTTTGACTCGTTCTAAGAAAGACAATTCTAGAAATGCATCTCGGTTTTGATCCCAGCAAACCAGTCCTGAGGTCTGATTTAAGTGCCAAATTGTCTTGTCTGGAAGCTGGTTTAGATTCAGTGTTACTAAACTGTATAAAAAAGACTTCATTAAGTTGGCTTTCATTCTATTTATGCCTTTGTCATTTCCTTCACTGTTTAAGTGAAAATAACACATAGGAAATCCTTGCTGACAGGCCTAGAATTTATCTTCTATTATTTATTGTGATAGGTCCCCTCTCCACTCACCATTACATTCTAACAAGTCAAGTATCAGTTAAAGGGATGTTTAAGACCCTGTAATTCACAGCATGGTATCTGTTTTGACTATATTTAATGGCCAGCACTTACTCCAACTGAGTTAAAGCCTATTATTGTGTAGGCATTTATTTTCACTACTTTACTGCCTTGGTAAGACATTTTCCTATTTCTCCACTCTCTTTTTGTGTTCACTTGTAAAATTAAATCACAGGATGTAACTAGCTAATGAACACATGCCAACTAGGTTGATAAGTATACAAAATTACCACCACACTGTTGTGTATGTATATGTTTATCCATTTGTCAAACACCCCATTCTCACATTTCTATGTATGTCCATAACTGCACGAGACTTTTTCCCCTTCACCAAATCCCCTTGCCTTGGGTTTCCCTCTTTTAGAGAATGATATCACCATTTATCTTGTTGCTCACATCAGAAATTTGGCTATCATTCTCAACTCTGTCTCATACATTACTTCTGGTGACTGTGGCATTTAACTGTATGGCATACAAGATAATTTGGGTGAAGCTAAATTCTCTCCCTTCACCCCATTTTAGAATGATCTATATTGCATAAATGTGTACCATTTATAGATGATTAATTCTAGGGACTTCAGTTTTTCTTTTATTTACATTACTTTTCTGTTTCACAATTGAATTAATCATGATCTTGACTTTGTAAAGTCACATTGTGTTTAGTTATTGAATAAGGAGGGAAATAGGAATTTGAATATATTAAAATACCGGCTTTTACTATTTTCCTTAAATTGTCTTCCAAAGAATTCTGATGAGACCTCGGTGGCCATCGATGCCAAATGTAGAATAAAACTCAGTTCACATGCTAGAATTAGACTTCCTATAAAAACATGTAAATGTTTATGCAGTTTGGTCACCCATCTAACAGCTACTGTTAAGAAAACGTTCCACCATCCTTTCAGTTGTCCCTATGAGTCAGAGAAAAGCATGTTTATAGTACTATTTGGTTAGTTGGCTAGTTATAATTATTATATGCATTAGCTCTGTGTAATTTACTGGAATAAGTATCAAGGGAAATTAAGAGAAAATAATGAACATAGTATGTGCATATAAGGAGCTACATTCTAATGCAAAGGACAACACAAAAAGATATTTTAAATAAGTAAAATCCCTACTCAACTAAGGCTCTAAAATTACATTTCAAGTTTGAGTATCAAAATGAAGATATTTATTATAGTATCATTGGTGATGATAAACAATAGAAGACAACCTAAATGTCAATAGCACAATAAGTAAATCAATGAGATAGAACGTAACCATTAAAAATGTCACTTTACAAAAGTGTTTAAACATGAAAACTTCTCACAATATTACGTTAAATAAAAATAATGTATGAATCAAAATCAAATACATAGTGCAAAAACTGAATCTGCACAGCTTCCAGAACTGTATCTTTTATGTAATAAACCAAATCTTTTTTGCAGCTCAGTTCTTACAGCTGTTTTGCTCTACCCCTTATTGTGGGTGTTCTCTATTATATCCCCCATTAGTTCCTGAGAGCTTTGGCACCTGGCCTATATCCATCAAAATAGGTTATTCGGGACTGCAGTAATCAACAACACGAAAATCTTGTTAACTAATATTGATAAATGTTTATTTCTCTTATGCTAGTGTCCCTCACTGTTTAGCTCCAGTGCTCTTGTATTTCCTCTAGAACTCAGGGTGATGGTGCCATCTCTCTCTGGAAAGTTGTCACTACTTTGTCACTAGAGAGAAGAGAGACAAGGCAAATCACACCCAGGAGCTCTTAGAGGCTCTACATCTCATCAACTCACACCACTTCATGCACACTTAATTGACCAAAACAAGACCAAGTTTAGCAGAGTGAGAATGTGAAAGCATTCTCTGAGAATGTGAAAGAATGTGAAGAGAGGTAATAACATTTGATCTCATGGTAAACAGTGACCCTCGTCTCTCATTTCTTCCAGTATCTCACATTAAATCATTTTGGCCACTACTGCAATTTTAATTATCCATACTCAAGTCACATCCTGTGCTATGGTTTCAGCCTCTCAAAGGAGCTCAGATCCTCTTTCCCCACACAACCTTCTGACTTCTTATTCAAGAAGAGATGGAAATACTTCATTTAATGAGCCCCTAGAGGATGTGTTGCTCAAAGCCAAAGATGCATTATCATCCACTTGAAAATGGTTGGGGGATTTCTTCGTGCTGCACTAGAGTGGTTTGGTAATGTGGGTGGCCTGAAGCATCCTCTTTCTTATAGATGGTTGGACCATTTATGTTTACCCTCTCTCCCCCTTTTGGATTTTTTTCCCACATGACCAGATAGGATGGGTGAGTGGAATGGGGATAGGACCAATTAGCCTTAATAAAAATTGAGGTAACTGTTCTTGAATATCTTGAATATTCTTCTTTCTGCTTGTTTTTGAAATGATGGCCTTTCCTTGCATTGAATATGCAAAATATGTGACCATTATTTGGGCTTTGGTCTAGAAGTAGAAAGAAATTTCCTATTTAACACTTTAGTTTAGATACAGAACTTTTAGACTTCAACACATAGTAGGTTCTCTCTAAAATGTGATTGTCTCTGGCCTGTGGGACCATATGAACCTTTATTTCTTTTATTTTTGTAGTTTTCCAAATTTTCAAATTTTTGTTTTACAATAAATACATCATTACTTTCACATTTAGAAAAAATGCAATAAAATGTGCAATAAAATACAATAAAATTTTAAAGAAAACAACATAAGAGAGAATAAAAAGTACTACTAGGAGAAATCAGAAATAATTCCAGGTTATTTATGAGTATATGTAATACCTTGTTCATTTTTATATTTCTCATAATTCCCAGTGTTGAAAGATATTGGTGCGAGCTTATGGTGGCATTAGTCCTAGGGACACACAAATACTCCAAATCTACACTAGACAAATCAGACATTTTTTTTTTGCACTTCTGAGGCAAGATAAACAGGAAGCCACCATAAGGGAAAAGATACTACTGGAGATTCTGGGGCTTCAGACTCATACTCCAACATAAAATTTGTGTGAGTTGCCCTGAACCAAACAGTTGGAGAACATTTTAGGTGTAGTTTGTCCATCTAAACCATGTAGGTTCTAGAACCTAGAAGTAAAGTAGACCACATGTCTTGTCTTATTATTTGCTTCCTGAAGCACAAATATGCTTAAAATTTTTAAATTTAAAGCACACCCACCAGTAAGCAGAAGAGAGTGCAGGAAACAAGATACCGAGCCTTGACTGCTTGTTTGAATGTTTTCTTAGGCATAGAGAAGCCTTCCATTTTTGTATCTATTTACCTAACAGAGGTAAGAGGGAGAGATAGAGTCAGTAGAGTCAAAGACCCAAAGAGAGATACACAGAAGAGGGGGTGGGGACAGGAGAGAGACAGGGAGTGAAAGAGAAAGAAAGATTGATTTTCTCAAGGGGTTTAGGTCATGGGACATTGTTTCATGGTCCCAGAAACAAAAGGTCTAGAGAAGATATACCCACATGCGTTCACTAACAGAGTGTCCAGTAAAATATCCTAGGGTCTGAGCATTTCATAGCAACACTCTTTCTTGAAGTAAGGTAAAACTTGTTGAGAGCATTCTGGAGCCAACACCTAACACAAGTGTAGAAGCTAGTCACTGAATGTTGAAATGAAGAGACAGATATTCAAATGGATGAATCTTCCACTATTTCAAATGGATTGGAGGTAGATTAGGGTATTTTTTCTTAGAGATACAATCTTTGGCTTTTATTCATCACAACGTTAAGCCTTTACCCCAACCAAATGGAAGATTTGTCATCAAATTTTCATGCATACCTTTTATGAATAATATTAAAATCCTAACATGGAACAGATCTTCTAAGGAACATGTACCTGAATTATCAGATTAGTGATCATAAAATGGACAAAGTTAACCCTTCAAGCATATAATCCTCTGTCATAGTGACAGTTTTACTATTACTTGCATTATTTTACAAATTACTTTTAGGGATGTTATGGTTTTACCAGAGCAATGCATTTGCATCATCATGGCTTCTCTGGCTGTTACAAAATTTCCTTTTGAAAACACTTCAGAAGATATTTCTGACCAAAAAAGTCAGGTGAAATTAATTAAAATTAAAACAGTTCTAAGGTCAAACCTGACCATGTCAGAAATGAGTAAAATGTGGTGTAAGAAGAAAAGTTAAAGCAATATCCAAGAGTTTAAAAAACTAGCATTTTCCTATAAAAAAAGAATTCTTTACCACCTTAATCCATTATTAAAGGTGACCATTCATCCTTAGTAATCAGATCAATTTGTGCTGAAAACTTGGTTCTATATGTGTGAATTGGAAGTGATCTTATTATTGTTCTACTACATCAAGTTTGATAAAATCCCTAATCCATTTCAGTTAAGTTTCTATTGATCCACTTAAGAGATCAATTTGGACTTGTTCGATTCTTTTGTCAAGGGATTTCATCTGGCTTGAGTTTAGCATTATGAAATAAATGTGATTTAGAAATGTAAGGTGAAATAAAAAAGAGTCCAGATGAGTGTTGACAATTATTTGAATTCAAGTTTTTGCATTTGAGCATTTGATAGGGGATTGCCATTTAGAAATGGACTAGAAAAATGATAGGACAAAGGAGTCAAAGAGTGCCTTGCAAAGTAGTTAGTCATAACTTCCCTCACTTCCACTAGTGATTGTTCCCTGTGTCATTAAACAATTTGACATCTATTTGCCAATCAAAATACAGGTTTAGTTTTATTTTTAAATATGTTCTACATTTTCTTATACTGACTTTCACTAACTACATATTTCCTTCATACCTGTTTTTCAATTTCCTGGCATTTTCTGCATTTCATTCTAATTTTTTTTAGAAGAGAAAAAATGGATTTTAAAATGTCTGGAGATCTTGGGGACATTTACAGGAGCTCCACCTGATGACCATTTTTCTTCTTTCCTTCCTTCTTTCCTTCCTTCCTTCCTGCTTTCCTTCCTTCCTTCCTTCCTTCCTTCCTTCCTTCCTTCCTTCCTTCCAGAATAGTTTTAGGAGTGATCCTAGAAGGGAACTGCCCAGAAACATTCCTATTTCATACCTAATTCTATTCTCTTATTCATAGAATGGGTGAGGAACTCCTTTAAGCGGGAAGCAGTCTTCTACCTAGTATAAAGAACAGATGTGTAGGCTTGCAGTGATTCTGCATGTATTACATCATCAGAGAAGTTCAAAGTAAACTAAGAATACAGAAATTTAAAGGTAGGGACTAAACATGATGCAAAAAGGTCAGAGATTATAATTGGAGGCCAACATGCTATGTAATGCCATTGTACCCATCAGTTTCCAGTTAGGAAGAGAGGATTTAGTAGAATTTGTAGAAGAAATTAGACTATAGAAAACTATAGGGGCTTGCTGAGGGAGTGGTGTTCTGGAAGGGGGATGTGGAGAGTTAGAGAAGTAGTTACTAAAAAGCATGAAAGTCCTGGTATAAGGAGACAAACTGAATCTTGTGGGAAGTCCAAGAAAGTGACCCCTCCTGGTGGCCAAAATGGGACCAGATGTGCGCACACACAGGCTCCCGCAGCTTCTAACAGTGAAAAAAATAAAAAGGAAAACAAAATCATGAAGAAAGATAAGGCCATGGGCAGAGTCAAATTAAGAGAGCAATTTGCACTATATTTTTATTTCAATTATTGGCAGTCTTAGATAATTATTCAAGGTCAATGTTAAAGAACTCTGTTAAAGATTTCTTACGTTTGTTGGTTTACCAGATGAAAGGTAATAGGCTAGTTGGAAAATTTCACCCTGGCATAAACAGATTTTTGGGTTCACCTTTTGCTTCATTTTACAGATGAATAAATTAAGACCTGGAATGTTAAAGAGATTCACTCAATATGACAGTCGGGGCAGAGTTCCGTCAGTCAATGCCTACGTCAGTGCTTTTTCTCCTCTGCCTTATTCCTCCTCGAAGAGACTTTTTTTTTTAAGATTTTATTTATTTATTTGACAGAGAGAGACAGCGAGAGAGGGAACACAAGCAGGAGGAGTGGGAGAGGGAGAAGCAGGCTTCCCGCGGAGCAGGGAGCCCGACTCGGGGCTCGTCCCAGGACCCTGGGATCATGACCCCTGGGATCATGACCTGAGTCTAAGGCAGGTGCTTAATGACTGAGCCACCCAGGCGCCCCTCGTAGAGACATTTTGACTAAACTCCTGGTAAGGTCTCATACTTTAAAACCCTTTGATCCTGTAACTGGCCTTATTGACATTTACTTTAGCAAATCTACTTTTCAAGGCTAGACTTGAGGGGCAGGATGATCTCTTGCTTCCTTACAGACCACATCAAAAAGGTGGGTGACAAATTGTAATTTACTGTATCTTTATGACATAAGAATATTTATCTTTAACCAATTTCACTCAGAAATTCTGGGAAACTGTTATTTGCCTTATACTATAGTAGGCAATATGAAGAGGTGCAGAGAGGATCAGAGATGACCCCTTTGCTTTCGGATGACAGAGGTTTCAGGTATTTCTACTATTCCATTCTGTTTTCTTGTGTCACATTCAGCTACCTTCCCTTAGCTTTGTATTGGTTGAAAATACTTGCTGAAGTGGATGGATTAAAAATTCAGCCCAAATTTATTCCAGTAGCAGCAAAAAATAAAGGATGTAGAAAGGGGTTAAATAAAGTGTTTTTTTTTTTTTTTTTTTTGTCGAAGATACATAAAGATGGGGGGGGGAAGAAAGTGCCAGTAATTGCAGGCTGTATTTTGGCATAAGAAAACTTGACCTCTTTGAAAATTGGAACACGTTATGAACCAAAGTCTACCCTAAAATTTTACAATTTAAAATCAAACTCTGCTAGTGCAGTAGTCATGAAAATTGGAGTGCCTAGATTTCTGTACCATTTAATATCCATTTTGTCTTCCATTTTCATGAGAATTCTGATTACCTGAACAAATTATAACTGAATTTAGTTGTTTGTCAGTTTCTTACTATTGCTCAGTTGATGTCATGTAAAGTAGTAAGTTGCTAATGCCATCGATTAATACTAGTCATAATGACACTTGAAAGTTTAATCAATCTTCGAAATAATGTATTGTTTGTGCAGTTTACAGTCAATGCTACAATAGAGATTTTTCTTTTCATACCTTTAAAAATCACAGAGAAATTACCTCTCTTTCTCCTTGAGGGTGTGGGCCATTCCTTCTCTGACTTTCTGGAAGTGGTTGGTAGGAATGAATTATAGTTAGCCTTTCAATAAGCTACTGCAGATGGAATAAATTTTTTAGGAGAATAGTGGCCATTTTACTATCCTGTTTCTTATGCCAAGAGAGGGTTGAAAGCAAAAGTGTATTTGGGTAGATGAAAATATAACTAATGGAAGTGATACAGCATCAATTCCTAGGGTGAACTTATTGAAGAATAAATGAGCCAGAAGGGAAGGCTGGTGATGTATGCTGAACGTGCAGAGACATTTCTGCTCCAGATTGTGATGTGTATGCTCTGCCTGATTTCTTCTGCTCCCTGTTGCTGGAAGCTCTCCACACACCCATGGACTCTTGTCTATCCTGCGACTCCACTGTGATTCCACTGGCTTACTTATCTGCTGTGCCAACTAAATTAGTCCCCTCTGTTCCATCTGAATGGAGAGCTTTGACAAACACATGGATGCAACCTGAATTTAGGCTTGAGGTGGGCGCCAAGGGTTGGCTGCTTTATATAACATGAAAAGCCCAGGGCACAAAGGTGGGAGAGACTCCCAGTGGCGGAGTCCCCACTCTTTCCACTCTGACCGCAGTGTTCATTCAACAAGCTGAAGAAACAGGGCTTCCTCTCTGCTTCATTTCAGTTGGCTTTGTGAGATCTCCTCTCTGTTTTATTTCCTCATAGATTTTCGTGATGTTTATTTTAACCATACTTTATAGGGGAGAAGAAAAAACAATTTTAATTTGCCCTGGGGTCTGGTACCTCTGCCCTTTGGAAAGCATCATTACACTGAATTTAAAGAGCTTACAAATGGTCAGGGAAGAGCCTAAAGATGACAAAATTAGAGGGAAATAGAGCCCTATGAGAAAATATGTTTACAGAGATTAAATCATTTATCATAAAGAAATAAAAGAAGAGCAGGGATGATGAATGCATGGCAGCAAAGATTCCAGCCAACGAGCTAATGGTGTGTAAATAGAAACATGGCACTGCTAAAAGTGCATCGGATGGAAACCTAAACCCCGAATTGTGTGATTGTACCTTCAGTTGGCGAGGCACTGGAAGTGACCTGGTTCCCACATGTCAGAATCACATCAGTATGTATATATTGTCATTATATTATTAAATTATGTTTCACAATCACATTTTTAAGACTCCCCTCCAATGTTATCTTTTTTATGTCCCTTTTGTCTCTCCTGCTAGTTGACCCTTCCATCTACACCCCCTGAGTCTCTTCTACTGCACTCATAACCTGCCATCATTCTTCTAGTAGTTTGTATTCAAGTGCATTGCTTTCATGGTGACTTTCACAGGGACCTTGAGCTCCCTGAAGATAACAATCATATTCTTTTAATATTTTTATAATTGAAAAACTATCATGGTGCTTCCTGTCTAATTGGTGCTCAGTGAGGTGTTTTTTTTTTTTTTTTTATCATCTGAAAGAAGTTGTTAGAGGAGTAGTTTGACTCCGAAGCAAAGACTTTTGCAAAAGAGGTTTCATGCACCTAGATCTCTGTAGGGTGCTCACATCCCTGCACCAGCCTTGTTTCTCCCAGCTTTTTGGTTTTTTTCCCCCCACTATCTTCTCAGCTCCTTCGGAACAATTCCAACGAACTACAGAAACCTAATAATTAGCAATCAAAATGAACTCAACACAAAGTTTTTAAAACCCCAACAAATGGAAATGAAAATGAGGGCATAGAAGTGGTCCACTGCCATTTACCCACATGATTCATTGACTTTTCAGTAGAATCTGGAGCACCATATGGATGTGCTGAATGAGCTGATTCCCTGGGCAAGAAGTCTGAAGCAACAACCCTTTGTGCTTCTATGGGAACAAAATAGTACGAAGAATATGTTCATTGTTGGAAACTGGCCCATAGGGCCAGAAAGCATCCATTTGTTCAATATTTAGTCATTTTTATGACCAGTCATAATTACATACTATAAATAGCAATTACCAATCTAAATATTCAACAAAAAAATTCTCTGGACCTCATCCTAGGTTCCTTGTTACCTTCAGCAAAAAGCAACCAGGAACAAAACACTGACCACTTGAAGTTTGTTTTTGACATTTCATAATCTCTTTTCCTCTGCTATTTGCCACTTCTCATCCTCTCACTGTCTGCTTTCTGTAAGCCTGGCCCCAATGCTTAATACTGCACTTTTTCTGCATAAAAAGAGTTTGCTTCTTAAGTCTAAAGTGAACCAAGGAATTTCATATCCCTTTCTAAAGGATTTTAGAGAAAAGTGAAGAAAAACTCAGGCGCTTCAATGAACATGAGGAAGGAAACAACTTATTGCATTGGGGGAGGAGCATATTCAAGGGCACTGAAGTCTGAGCCCGTAGGTGACCACCTCCTCTGTATAAGTAGGTGAGTCGTGGCATTAGTACCAAGAGGGATTTTGAAATATTTGTTCAAGTTTAATGGCTAATTTATTGTTCTGAATAATTGGTTTCTCAAAAAAAGTGTTTAATCTGAGTCTTATTGTATCCTGACTATATGAAGGAATATGAGTCCCATAGTCAGTAAATAGGCTCTGCATGTTCTAAGTGCATGGAGTATTGACCTCTACTCTTCCCAGCAGTGTGGTAGAGCAGAATGGCAGAGATGACTTATGAGGCGAGTCTACTACATTAATTTAGGTGACATACTCTTCCCTTCACAAATGGCTTCGACATTCTCTGCCCACAAAGCAAGTGCCTTCCTCAGAGTCAGCAGTAATAGAACATTTGCTCACTTTCACACATTTAAATAACCAGTTCATAAACAGACTCATAGAGTTTGTTTACACACATTAAAAAAGGATAGACTCTGGGTTTGGGAAACTTCATAGTTAGCACTGGCCTTTTAATGACTGTTTTTAGTCAAAATATTAATTTTTTGAACATTTTAATTGGAAATGAATTAGCCATTAAACTTGAGCAAAAAAAAGTAAAACATATGTCATAACATTACTAGGAACGTGAAAGTTGTAGAAACAAAAAGAAAAGTTATGAAAAAATTTCTTTGCCCTTGCAATAATTGTGCTGTTAATCAGCTTCAAATCCTAAGTTTTCATCTTATTTTAGTGGAAGAACTACATATTTTAAAGGGTCTTTTAAGGGTGGTGTAGCCAAAAATGTATCATATTTATGGTTTATTTTCTTGATGCACTCCTGTAGCCTTGGAAAGCAAGGTCTGTAATGAATATGACCACTCTGCATTTCTTACAGTCTTTCAGTTCTGTAAATATTACAAAGTACTTTGAAAGTCAAGAGTTCTTACCTTTATATGTATTTTATGTTCAAATTATAAAACTAAGGTAGATGGGCAGATGAGAGTTTTATTTATCTTACCCTTTAGAGAAGAAAGTAAGAGATAAAATTAATAAATGGCTTCTCTCAATGTTAGGAGCAAATTAGGAGACCAATAGATTTTTCCTGAACCCTCCAGCTAGTTTTGAAATCATTCTACTTTCAATAGAATGTACCTAAAAGGGGAAATTTCTTTTTTTTTTAATTTAATAATATTATACTTCTGTGTAGCAGGATGTTACACAGGATGTCAAAGTGTAAATAACAGTGCATCACTTTAGGGGCTCCTGGGTGGCTCAGTCGGTTAAGCATCTGCCTTCGGTTCAGGTCATGATCCCAGGGCCCTGGGATTGAGCTCCACAAAGGACTCCCTGCTCAGCAGGGAGCCTGCTTCTCCCTCTCCTCCCCACTCATGCTCTCTGTCACTATCTCTGTCTCTCTCCCTCTCAAATAAATAAAATCTTAAAAAAAAACTAGTGCTTCACTTTAATTTTATTTGTATTTATTATGCATAATCACCATTGTTAAAATAGCAAGTATTTAAAGGGGCTTATAAGACACCAATTATTTATTTATTCATTTACTTATTAATTTCTTTTTTCATTTATTTTTTAGAGCAGGAGAGAGAGGGAGAGGGAGAGAGAGAATCTTAGGCAGGCTCCACATCCAGCATGGAGTCCAACATGGGGCTCGATCTCACAACCCTGAGATCATGACCTGAGCCAAAATCAAGAGTTGGATGCTTAATTGACTGAGCCACGCAGGCACCCCTAGATACTAATTTTTTTAAGTAAGAAAATTAGAGAATGGGAAAATAAGTAGGAAGAATAAGATAAATTTGGGGATAATATTGAATCACAAAATATATCTTATAATATCCAATAGACTTTACTAGGAGCTCAGCTGAAAATTTGACCTTAATCTTCCTAGCAACTAACCCAAAGAGCATTCAAGGAGTATTTTATTCCTGATACTGTAAGATTTTTCCTGTGGATCCTACCATTAGTTTATATGAAATATATATTGCAAGCATATACTTCCAAAATGATGAACTTAATGAAGGGATAATATAATGAGAAAGGCAAACTAAATTTTGATCAACACATAACCTAAATCAGTCTTGGTATCAGAATTTTAGTTGGGATGAAATGATTTCTTGGCTGTCCAAGAAAAACTGAAGAGAATATGAAAGTGGACATTATTGTATTTCTGGGGTAATATTTATTCAACATCTTCCATTTACCTTAAGATTATATTGAATCATTTTATGTTGACAAATTAGCAAATTGGCCCTTGAGGAACTGTAAGTAAATATTGAATATAAGCTAAACATATCTAGCTGTCTCTATAAAACATATTGTAGGAATGCCAATGATACTGGCCAACTGGGAAAGCATCCAGAGACATATTTGGACCTTGATACCCTTTTCCTTATTCCATAGGTCATGCAAATATCTGTTCCCCAACCAGATGTTAGTTAAAATAATGTTAAATATATTTATTGAATAACAATTATACGTCAGAGTTTGCAGTTGCTACAGTTGATATTAAGAAAGAACAAATCCATAATCTGCAGTGTGTATACTATAGTAAAGACACGAGACAAATAAACCAAAGACTGTAATCCACAACCTGCCTAGGGAAGGCTACTGAACATGACCAACCATGTCTGATGGAGTGCCAAAGAGGTAAGGGCGGTCCCTTTTGTAGGGATGGAAAAAGTTTTCATGGAAAAGAAGATATTTGAGATGGCTCTTGAATCATGGATATGAGTGGAACTGGTGGAGGAAAATGCTCCATGCAGAAAGAAGGCCACGAAGCCCTGAAGTGGCATTTTGTTCCACTCACATCCTTAACTCTCTGTCCTAGCCACCCAGAGAAGCAGCCACTATAGGAAAAAACATTTCGTCTCCCCTCTCCTTTATACAGCGTTGGACTACATCTCAATCCCTCCACTTTGAAACTTGTTTCCTTGTGCTATCTCTGTCCTCTTGGTGTCACCACAGACTCCTTATCTGTAGCACTTATCTAAACCAATAACTTGCGGCGCCTGGGTGGCTCAGATGGTTAAGCGTCTGCTATCGGCTAGGGTCATGATCTCCGGGTCCTGGGATCGAGTCCCGCGTCCAGCTCTCAACGCAGCTGGGAGCCCGCTTCTCCCTCTCTCTCTGCCCCTCCCCCTGCTTGTGCTTGCTCTGTCTCTCTCTCAAATGAATAAATAGAATCTTTAAAAAAATAAACCAGGGCGCCTGGGTGGCTCAGTTGGTTAAGCAACTGCCTTCGGCTCAGGTCATGATCCTGGAGTCCTGGGATCGAGTCCCGCATCGGGCTCCCTGCTCGGCGGGGAGTCTGCTTCTCCCTCTGACCCTCCCCCCTCTCATGTGCTTGCTCTCTCTCATTCTCTCTCTCTCAAATAAATAAATAAAATATTAAAAAAAAATAAACCAATAACTTATTTGGATGTCTGCGTGGTTTTTCTCATCAGCAGCTCTGAGAGATGATCTGACTCAAATCATGCCCTTAGTGGCCCGCCAGCTGCCTAGCGATCAGGCTACAAGGAGCACCTCTTCCTCCCTGTGCTTCTCCCTGTCTTCCGTTGTAGCAGGCATCCAACGCCAATACTTCAGATGAGTTGACTCTGGGGCTCTGATTCTCTGCTTATCTAGGAGGCAGGACTAGATAATGGGAACAGCCAATGATACAGGAACTGCAAGTAACCTGGTTTACTAGGAATAGAAGATACACTCAGGAGATGGGTAAAACACAGGCTGGAAAGATAATCTAGGCTCATATTGTAGAAGTCTTTGAATGACAGGCTGAGAAAATTGCATTTGATTTGATAAGAAATGGGAGTCCAATAGAGGATTTTGGGCAGGGTCTACTGTTTATATTCATCTCTCTCTCTCTAGAGAGAGTGTGCGTGCGCACGTGTGTGTTTTTCCATGATACATTCTTTTTTTTTTTTAGAGAGAGCGTGCACATGAGCTGAGGGAGGGGCAGAGGGAGAGAGAGAATCCTCAGCATGCTCCACACCCAGTGCGGAACCCTACGTGGGGCTTCATCTCACGACCTTGAGATTTCCGTGACTCATTTTTATAGGAGAAAGGATGGGGTCTATTAGATTTTCTTCACAGTGTCATTCGCAACTGTGTGCACCCAAGAAGGATTCTGTGGAGATGAGGATGATGATGAAAGTTGGGGAAGTTTGTTACACGTGCTTTTTCAGAATGTCATCTTCATAAAATGTTCAAGCATCCTTGAAAGGGAAATGTATTGCTTATAAAAGAGAAAGTAGACGATGCCAGTAAAAATGGAAATATGTATTTGCTCTGTGGAAGTCTTTAGTTTTAACTGGCAGAGACTGGATGAAAACCGAAACAAATCTCAGAGTTTCATGCACTACTGACAGCAGAGATGTGGTTCAGTTAGCTTCTAGCTGAGTGTTTAAAGGATATTGAAACCCTTCCAGTTTACAGTACATTTGGCAGCTCTCTGTTGGATAATCTTTTTTATGTGTATTCTGTTTGGAAGTGAATTGTACACCAGTTATTTTAAGTAGTATTTTTTAATCTGTTGCTGTGTTAATTATAGCAAGGACAATGGCAACACAATCATAGACTGATGTGAATGTTTTATTCAATGAACCAAAGAAATATCCACCAGGGCTGTATAGAAATTGCAGTGGACTGAAAATAATCAAATATGAATGGGTTTAGGTAGCCAATGGCACTGACAGCTTATGAAGCTGAACACCAGATTTTTTTTATTTTTTCTGCTGCAGTTTATGTGAGAGTCACTGAAGAAAGAAACCCTTGGCATGATTATATTTTCTTGTAGAATGTAACTAATTTCACAGTGGAATAATTTTGACAAGAGTTCTTAGTTTCCTTCCATATGTTTTATTTCATTTTCTAGAAAAGGGGTCCTTGCCCTGGTACGTTTGAGTGCTATCGAGCACCATAGGAAAAGTGTTTATTTTTTGTGCAGTCATCAGTGGCAAAAAAAAAAAAAAAAAAAGAACAAAAAAGAGAGAAACACAAAGGGAAGATAGTCAGGGTGAATGCTCTTTTGCCACCGCATGCTAGCACGGAGACCTAAAAACCAAACAAAGCAAGGGGACATCTCGACTCCTCATCAAGTTCTAAACCAAAGAGGAAAATTATGGATGAACATGTGGGTGGAATTCCACACCTTCTTTCCACCCCTGCTGACCAAGTATATAACAAACTTTTAAAGACAGCCTGAGGAGTCACTGTATTTTCATTCAACTACAGAAACACTTGAGAAACAATAACATGAGAAGAAGTAGTTGATAATAGAAAATTAAATTTTCACTTTTTTTTTCTATAAAAAGATATCCTAAAATTTGTGTCTAGGATATGCAAGGAGGAAAAGAAAGGATAAATAGATGTAGTACTAATTGATGTAGGATTCATTGAAGGGCAGGTCTCTTGTTTCCTTGAATTTCCTATTGATTTACTTCAAAGGTATCATTTCTAAATAGGTTTCTGGGACTAGGGATCCTGGCACAAAATCTTCAATATGTTCCAGGAAGCTTTACTCTGGTACTTATTTATTTTATAGGCTAAAAAAGAAACTTAGGACCATAAATGGGTATGAGTTTGCCTTCTCCACTTCCACCCCATACGCACATGAACATGCACACACACTCATGACGTTTTTTTGAATCATACTCCAGACAAAAACCAATCTGCTAAATAATTGTTGCTTGTTATTGTTCAGTTAAGTATCATAGAATAAGGAAAGGAGAAATAAAGCCACAACAAAGCAGTGCTATAAATGTTGTTACATGTAGCTAACACCAATTTAATCATTCCAATTTAGCAGCAATTTAAGCTCAGAAGAAAAAAGTAAGCAAACACTAATAATTCATTCACAGAAAATTTATTGCTGACTTCTAGATGCCTAGTATTGTGCTAACAATCAAAGGTGTGGAAAGTTGGATGAGAAATGATATCTGCTCTTGAGATCTTCAAAATCTAAGAGCAACACTATTTGTTTCTATATAATAGCAAATATAGAAACATTTATGACATAATATAATGAGCTCAATAATAAATGAATAATAGGCACCTAGAGAATGAAGAGGGTTATTATAAACATAGTCAAAAGCAAACAACATACAAAAAAAATTGCAGCTCATGTAACAGAAAAAGATCTAATTTCCTTAATATGTAAAGAACATCTATAGATGAATGAGATTACCCAGAAGAATGTAGAAATGATATAAACAAACAATTAAAAAGGCAATACACATGATCCTTAGAACTGTGAAAAAGGTACTCAATCTTAATCGTAATAAAAGAAATGCGGATTAATATTACACTGAAATAACGTCTCTTACCTATTAAGATTGACAAAGATGCATAAGTTTGAGAATACTGTGTTATCAAAAATATGGATCAAATAAGCACTTCACATATTGCTTGAGAAAGTGTAAATTGCTGCACACATATATGAAGGACAATGGAAAATGTTTATGAAAATTTCATGTTCTCAGAACAATTCCAATTTATTCTGTAGGTATAATAGTACCTATTTGAAAAAATGACATATGAGACTATTAATCGCTATGAGACTATTATTTCTCAAAGTTATACCTCTATCATAAAATACCATAGAGCTATAGAATAAAGTATTAATAGGTATTCTATATATTAATATAAAAATACCTCTTTCCAAAACATTTCTCGTTAAGTGAGAAAAAAGCAGTATGCAGAACATACTGTATAATACGCTACACTTGTGTAAAGCCAGAGGAAAATTATGCTTATCTTTGCTTATTTATGCATAAGTATCTTTGGAAATGCAAAAATCAAGTGATGGGAAGGAAAACTGGATGACAGAAAACGGTGGTGTAAAGCAGGCTCTTCAATGCATGCCTATTTATATTTTCGGCTTTTGAATCATGTGAATGAATTACCTGTTTGAAAAACTAGATATATTTTTAAAAAGGAAAAGAGGAAGGAACAAATAATTCCAGTCCAGATGGTCAGGAAAGGCCTTAGAAAGGAAGTGGTATTTGAGATGAATCTTGGAAGATGAGAAGTTCAAGCAGAGAGGAAGAAAGGAAAGAAAATCATGAGCAGATACTCAAAAGTATGAAAATATGTGGAGGGTCAGAAAAGCCATAAAATGGCACTTGGAGGCGGCTTCAAAGAGCTAAGAAGAGAGCAGTGATATATAAAACAAAGGGAATGGAAGGTTCAGGAAGGAGGGCCTGATGATTAGCATCAAGAGCCGCAGGGAGGTCACTCGAGGCTAGAGCACTCCCGTGGTTCGCCTGCAGCTGATTCCACTTTCAGCTCTTAACTTTTTGCCATTGGACTCTGTGGTTAAGGCTGTTGGTTTTATGTCTAGTTTTGTTAACCAATAATCTGCACATTGTTTTCTATAAATAGGTCTCTTTGTTAGACACCTGTGTAATTAAAAAAAAAATAACGGGGCATAACAGAGGACTTAAAAGATTTAAAAATCTATTTTGTGAGAGCAATTGCATATGCTAAACAAATTATGGATGGTTACAAAGCGTCTATCTAAAAGTACAAAGTAGTACAAATAAATTCTTGATCTTCCTAGAACTCAGTTTATCAAGATACTTGAAAAGTATTTGTTGACTGTCATCAAATGAAGTAACATGCATGTGAATAAGCCATTCTAGAGTGCAGTATAAATGTAAGGGATGATGATGGAGATGTTGATGATGACATAGTCATGGTGATCGTAATGGTGGTAATGATCCTGAAATGAAGTGAAATTTTCACTCTAGCCTTGGGTTTTCCTTTACACCTAAAGCCAGTTCCCCCCTGGGTAAATGCTTAGCTCTGTGGTTAAATGAATAAAGCTGATGAGGGTTCCAAAAAGGCTCCATGATTTTCTGCTGGAAAAATGAGTAGGGCCTATCAGGGAGAAAGAGGGTTCTGGAAAATGTAGACAGAGGAAACAAGAACATGAGCAAAGCCCTAGTCTTCGGAAAGGGCCTGATGGGTTCTAGCGTCCAAAGTAGGAAGAGCTGCTACTGTTCTGACCTGGTCATTAACTAGGTGGGCGACATGGGCCTCATCATTTCACTTCTCGCAGCTTCAGTTTACTCACTTATAAAACGAGGAATATCCTAGACAAGATGCATGGTTTTTAATTTCTCCCTTAGCAGTGCCATTTTATGTTTCCAAGAGAACCCTGCTTAAAAAGACCATAAGAGGGGCACCTGGGTGGCTCAGTCATTAAGCGTCTGGCTTCAGCTCAGGTCGTGATCTCGGGGTCCTGGGATCGAGCCCCGCATCGGGTTCCCTGCTCTGCGGGAGGCCTGCTTCTCCCTCTCCCACTCCCCCTGCTTGTGTTCCTTCTCTCGCTGTGTCTCTCTCTGTCAAATAAATAAATAAAATCTAAAAAAAAAAAAAAAAAAAAAAAGACCATAAGAGAAGAATGGTGGGAGCGACTCTGCATGAAGCAGGTGCGGGCAACTGCTCTCTCTCCTTAGCCCCTTTGAGATAGCTTCAGAAGGAGGTATTGCAACCCATTTGTAAATGACCGAATCAGATCATCTTATGTATGGCCCTCTTAAAGTGCGAGGTTTTTAATTGTCCATAGCTTCGTATTCTGGGAGCACTAAAAAGATGAATAGCTTGAGGGTGGCGGTGAGGGGCGGGGTTAATATAAGAGAACTTTTCTCAGTGTTTCCCTTGATCATTTTAGTTTTTCAACTTTTCATTGTAATAAAGCCATTCACCTGGATATTCGGGTGGTTAGGCTAGCCTAGTGACCTTACTGAAATACCTATATACCAATTTCAAAATCACATAACTGAAAGATACGCACATTGGCGATAATTTATTATATAGACCCTGAAGGCAAAGACAATGTGAGCCATTTAAAACAATCTTATCTTAATACTAAATTATATTTCCTGGCATTGTATTTTTCTCCTATATTATATTATTCTCTAATTAATCTCTTATATCTACAAGATGATCAGTTACTTTAGAACAGAGAAGTAATATATCAAAAGTTACTTTTCCTCACGGGGTGGCTAGATATCTGTTTATAATTGATTAGGGCACACATGTGAAAGTTCATGAAATCAAAAGCCTAAATGTTATCATGAATTGGGCTAAATTTGTAGGTTATACTTGAAGCAGTCCAAGTCAGTTTATTACAGAGAAATGGTATCACACAAATAATTAATCCATATTTCTAACCCTTATATGATGTATAACTTGAAGTTAGTAAGCCAGTGTCTTGCTTACCAGAAAGATCCATTGATGGCTACCTAACTGAAATGAATCAACATTCTGGGCGCATTTGCCAAAATGGATCCTGAAGGAGAAAAACTCGAGGTGCCCAGTGCCCACTTTATTCAATAAAATTGACTAGAAAGGGTTAAGAGCTGGTGAGTGAGGAATGTGGTGGCTTTGGCTGCCCTCTGATAGCTTGGGCTGATGTGTGTCAGCAGCATGCTTGACTCTGTGCAGGGGAGTTAAGGAAGTCCCCTTATATATATGCCCACGATTGGCTCCTGTTGCAGGAATAAATAATGGAATGTTGTGCAGTCCTTATAGTTCCTAGTAAATGCTCTGCATGATTGCCATGTACTCCAGACTGGACAGGAGACAGAAGGGAAAGGGAGAATGATATGGATAGCCTCCATGGGGGATTTATTTTAAAGCCTGCCATCTTGTCAACATTGTTTCAATACGACAGCTGAGTCTGTTGCCAAGTATTGAATATCTGACCCACTTGGCTCATCACTTTAAGCTGGGCCTTGTTCTAAATGGAAAGGCTGACCCTCTGAGATGCCATAGTCTGAATCTGAGTTTGGTTCACCACCAAGTTCAAGATGATTATCTGAAGTTTGTTTAAACCTCAAGGGAGTATAATATTGAACTGAAAAATCTCACCAGAACAAATTTCTCCAGTGATTTTTTTTCAGCTTTTGCTTAGAAATGACATGAAAGCAGCTTTTGTCCTCTGGCCATTTGGGATTGGATGGTAGATTCCAGATATATCACATGCCAATCTGGTGAGAGTCCAGCAGGGAAAGAAATTTATTTAATCATTTTTGAAATGAGAAATAGGACATGGAGTTTAGTGTCAGGTTTAAACATTGTTTAAATTGTGTTTCTTCAGCTGAGAGACATTTTCATATACAACGCTTTATATATTTCATTCAGCTCCCAGAGACTGAGATTTTTTCCCTACTAAAACTTCCAACAGCAAGGATATGTCAAATATAGCTCTCAGAAATAGTTAATAAAAGTGTAAGCTTTGGCGTTAGACCTGGATTTAAATTTTGGCTCTACCACTTGTTAGAGATGAAACCAAGAGCAAGTTATTAACCTCTCTGAACTTCGATCTACTTATCTTTAAAATAAGGGCTGGCAATGGTCCCTTTACAGGCCTGAAATGGAGATTATATAACCTCTAAGAATAGTGTCTGGATCACAGTAAATTCTTTAGAAACGGTTGATTATTTTTATGTTAATAGAGCACACAGTAGACATGTAATATATGCAATTAACCTACAAACTTTTTAAAGTCACATTTGCCACCATCCTTTCCAGGGCAAGAGATTTTATTAAAAACAATAGTGGCAGTAATGCAATGATGATTTTGGAAAGGGATTATGATCCTAAATATTGCCATTTTATTTTACAAGTTTTTGTAAGACAGGAAACACATCCGTATATTTCACTGCATATTGTTGGTCTTTGCTGTTTTTTCCTTAAAAATTCTGTCATGCCACTCTACTCCATCAGTCAATATTTTAACATTTTTTTAAGAAACAATAATTCTTTTCATAATGATAAGACATGACAGGCTTTGTTTAGTTGGAGATTATAATTTAAGAGGTTTTGATCCTCAGATTCGTGTCCTCCTACAATGGAGGAACATGGCCATTTTTAGGGTTGTGAACAACTGTGCCAGGCATGATAATAGTCCCAAGCTGGCTTTGGGAAGAATTTGCACTAGTATTGAACTGGTTTCAAGTGGCAATTGAGAACCAAAATGTATTAACTAACTTGTGACATTTAGGCTGGACTGTGTAGGCAACTTTTCTTCCTAAATGTTTATCTGGTGACACAGTGTAGCCTCATGTAACCAAATCAATAGTAAAGTAGCAGTGGATTAGTGAATTGGTTCATGACCACTCACATAGTCTATTTAGCATATCATGGTGCAAAAATTTAAGAACCATGAATCTGTATTTAAATTGGTAGTTCTAAGAGTTTAATTTTTAATTTTTTAATTCTTCAATTTAATTGTATGGCTCTGTCCATAAAATAAGGAGGCAGCAAATATTCTGAGTATAGAGTACTTACTTTGCTATATTGAGAGAGGCAGCAGAATTTAAACTATTCCATAGGATATGGGAAGTTATAGTGCCAGATTTCCTATATGACTGGAATTATGCACAATGTCCATTCCAAAAATGGAGCTTTAAAAATACCTAAAACAAAACTGTTATTGGGATAATAGCTTTTGCATAGGTTACTTTGAAGAGAAATACCCATTTAAATGATAGGTGGTTTTAATGCCTAAACAGTTTTGTTTCTTTGCCATCTTGTTTTTATTTACAAATCTAGTCTTTCTCCTGAATACTAACCTTGTGCTGCCCATTTTCCCTATGTCGCGTTATTTAGAAAACTGAAAATTCTGAAATAGATCATTAAAAACTCATTTCAATTCCATAACAAAAGAACTTGTTACTAGTAGCCAGTCATTATGTTGTCCTAGTCACTCTTAAACATCAGTCGATTTTCATAGGAAAAGAACACAACGGATGCCTGATTGTTTTTAGTTTTCTAAAAATAGGTACTTAATTTCCTTCAAAGGAAAATGAACATTTTTCCCCCTAAAGTTGACTGGTTAAGTGTACGAGTAATGAAAGCAACCAACTATAGAGCAAAAGGCAGTCCCTTATGATTTGGTCCATTTACTAAATGCACAAATTTATTTTCTAAACTGCATCATAGGGAATAATAATGGGACTGATCATAATAAACAGGCCCACAAGAAGGATGGCCTTCAACTATTTGAAACATGATGGTATATGCATTTATTAAAGACTCAGAAGAAAGGCTGGTATCTTTCAGGTCCTGTGTACATTTTCCTAGATTAAACTTCAATCTTTGATATTATATTCTCAATTTTATGTATGTGTTTTTAGGAACTATGAAAAACACAGAGTTGCCACCTCTTGCTGAAGTCTGTTACATGGTAGAATATCCTCTAGGTTCAATGCATGCTTCCTTTTAGAAAATATATCATATGCCTATATATATACATATATATATATATATGCCTCAATCTATTATCATATATATCATATGCCTCAATCTATTCTCTCCTCTAACTTCTGTCCATGTTTCTATCTCTCTGATTACTTGAGGAGTATAAAATGTCCAGACTGTTTTGTCAAATGTCTAATCATTCCAAAGGCTCGGCTCCTGGATTATCTAAATTACCCCAAAGAGAGATGACTATATTCAATAGGAAAATTATTTCATTATTCTTATTCATCACACATGGGCTAATAATGTTCTTGTTCTTTTAATAACAGTATTACCTTCTTGGTAATTATTTCTTTTAATCTTACCAAAAGGCATTTGAAAAAACTAATTGTACTCTATCTAGTCTCTTCATAACTGTGTTCTATTAGTTTCTCATCACTTCTTCATTTAATCAGTGCCATTTTGAATACCACTCCAATCTGCTAAGAATGGCTGGGTTCTTGGAAGTTTAGGGAAAAAAAAATGGATGAGACAGATTTAATGATAAGTAAAACGTCCCTGAACATTTTATTTTTTTCTGTTCTTTATTAATGTGTATGGTCCCATCTCAAAGGGGCTTTATCTTATCTCTCATTGAATGATGGAGTTGACAACGAATATTGTAATTCAAATTCCACTCAAGTTAGTCTTTTAAAAATGTAATAGATTTTATTTTGTGCGATTAGTTTCAGATCTCTGCCATGCTTTCCAGATTACTCTCACAGTGCCATGAGCACAAGCAACTCAGGTCATGTCTTCTATGAGTTATTATGAAATGAAATGAAATGGTCGTAAACTTTGCAGTACCACTGGCCTATTTTTTTTTTTTAATAAAATTGCTTCTCCTAAATACACCCTGTTGATAGTAGGAGGGTGCTTCATACCTATTTTTCTTCCTTCCTGTTCTAGTAATTCTTTCATTTTGCTCATACATTATAAATATATTCTAAAGAGTCACACTGTCAAGGTGTACTGTATTCTTTTATTGAACCGGCAATCATGGCATTCTCATCTCCTCCTGGTCCTCTCTCCTTGCAAAAGTTCAGTTTCTCAGCTGACCTCATTCAAGGATGAAGAGATGGTTGCTTCCCTGGGCTTTTCAGTCTCTAAATGACTTTTACATTATTCAAAGGCTTTTCTCCCCAACCTCTAGTCTTTAGAAATCATGATTCCACTTTTTTCTTGTTTGTCCTTTTAACTGGTAGGCGTTGCTTGGGAAGTTAAAATTCCTAGTCTAAAACTTGCAAGCGACAAGCCTAATATAAATTTCATAGCCACTATTTCCTAGAAAATAAAATAACGTAACAGGGCAAGGTAATTAGTTTATAAAGAAAACACAGACAATTTGGTCATGGATATTGAACCAAGGAAATAAAGGAAACATGACAAGTTGAGGTAAAAGAATGTTTTCCAATTTAGAAAAAGCAATTTATATTCTAGGCCTATGGAAATTCCTTTTAAAATATTGCAGAGGCCAGAAAATATACAATGATTTCTCTACCCAAAGAATGGTGCATGATTGGAATGCCAGACTAATTTGGGGGAAGAAACCCAAATTGCTTTAGTTATATTTGTGCTTTGTTCTCATAAGCCAGCTCCCTTTGCTACAGCCAAAGGGCTATTAACCTAGAGTTTGAAATTTTAGAGTACCCTGAACCCTGTTTTCTGTGAACAACTGAAATTCTCGATGTACTAGGCAAAATGAAATTTCAACAACTGCACATACGATCTGAAGATCTTCTTACGAGGGGTTGATAACAGAATTAACGGCAGCGTTTGATTTCATGCAGCAATTTTCACAAAATGCAGAGCACACGCTAAACTCCACGAGGCGCATTGTAATCAAGCTACTCTTGTAATGAATGCAGGCCCGTAATTTATTGAAAAGAATTTTGAAATCATGGTACCATACATACCATCTACTGTAGAAATAATTTATAAACATTAATTGCAGGAAAGAGAGGAGCCACTTGCTTCAAAGAGCCCATCAGCAAGCTGTCCTTCCTGTTTTATCAGTAAGCAAAGCTGAGAGCAAATAACAGATGGAACTGTCCCTTGGTGGTGGCACAGAGCACTCATGAAATATAGCACAATCTTCCTCCAGTGTGTTATGTTTTTAACAGCGGAAGATCAGAAGCAGGCGAGGTGTGGGCTAGGATGAATGACTGCCTCTGATGAAACATCCTTTTCTTCTAGGAAGATTCCTCTAGCAGATTGGGCTTTGGCAGTTGGTCTCAGTGGCTTGAGACAGTGTCATTACAGAATGCATCTGGAAGATCCTGTAGAAAGGGATAAACCCCAGAAGACCAAGGTGAATCTAAAGCCTGATCTGTACTCTTAATGGGTGGTTAAGTTCTAGTTCCTTTAAATAGCCATCAAAGACACTGCAAAGCCAATGATAAAACTGCCCCAGACACTGGAATTTGGGACTTATTTACCATCTGCCACAATCATTTCATCCTCTTGCAATATTTTATCCTACTTACTAAAACTACAGGAAGGTATTTGTGCATTTTATGTGTGTGGGTGTGTGGCTAAAATCTCCTTCTGCATCTGTTGTTTGTATAATCACACTGAAGGCTGTTATGAGGGCTAGGGAAGCTGGATTTAGTATATACATTCCCCTCCTTCCCCCCCCCGCTGAATGGAAAAATCTATCAGCCCAACTTCATGCTATTATGAAACAGCTTTTTAGGCAGTGAGATAGGAAGTGGTCCTCAATTCCACTAGTGCATCATTTATTCATGCGTCGTTCACTATCGCTTTTCATCATAGCTTTACTAAATGTTTTCCACTCGCCCCAGGTTCCTAACTCTGACTCATTCCCTCAACATTGAACACTGTTCTTATCTTCTGTTTAAGTGCAAAGATCAGGACTATGTGAGAGAACTCTTTTTACAAACAACTGCAACCTTCCTTCCTTCCTCCAACTTACAGTATCCCTGTCTTTGTTAATTCTTTCTTCTTTTCTGATATTAGGTAGAAAACTATCCCCCTCCTCATGAAGTTAATCCAAACACATGTGTTCTTAATTTTACCCAATTCCACTCATTTTCAACTAATCCCTTAATTACTGAAATATTCAGCCTTTTTCACTTAAATGCATCCTCTGATTGACTTGTCTTTATCCCTTATAAAGGAAAAGAAATAAAACATTACTTTCAAGACTGTTGTCCTTCAAGCAACTATCACTTCTATTCCTACAAAACTTCTCGGAAGATTAGTCTACAGGTCCTGTCATCAACTTTCTTCATTTACTCTACTCCCATTTTCTGCTCCCCCATTCTTTGAAACTGTTCTATAAAAGTGCACATTTCCTATCTATTGAGTACAACTGTCATAGTTTTATACTATTCCGTAGCTGGGTGCTCTTCCTGCTTGGTGTAAATCCTTAGGTTTCTACTTCTTGGCAGAAAGCAGAGTCTCATGTTCAAGAATAAAGAGATCAGATGCTCTTTGTACACCCCAGAAGCTAGAACAAAGGCACGTAGTCTTGGTTTGGCAGTCAGAGGGTCCTGCTTGAGGACAGAGGAGATTTTATGCACAGAGGGGCAGCAGCAGAGCCGGGAACAGAGGTGATGGTGCTAGCTCTAGAGTCTGTGGGGTCCTAAACTAGACTTTCTCTCTTCAGTGTTTCCTGTTGATTATCTCTCTTGGTTCCTTCCTGCTTTCGAGCCTGATTTTTCAAGTGTCACATAATTCTGAATGCTTATTAATACCTTTGCCATAAACTCCTTTCATCCCTTAATTTTACCATATGTGGCTTATGTTCTTTTGAGTTAAAGACCTCACTGATACACAGAAAGGTACTTGAGAATGGGGTTAGGAGTGAGGATGTGGCTGGTTTTCAGACTGGGGCTGAAAGCAATGGAATCCCATTCATCTTCAGGGACATAGGCAACTCATTGCATGCAGTGGTGAAAGAGCTAATTAAATGTAGCCTCTGGTCTCTGGAATGAAAAACTCCCTTGGAATTAAATGCCTATTCAAGGTTAAGGCTTTGGGAGAACCAAGTTGCCACTGTCATTAAACAGATAAAATAAAAGGCTATAGGGATACGGGAATGTTGAGAGCATTGAATAGATGACAAAGGTAAATGATAAGTTTATCTCCTTAGATTCTTGATTATGGCAAAGACTGAATCTCAGAAATTCTGACAATGAAAGAGTCTCTGAATTCTCTCAGCTTCTTTCAACTTCCATGTACTTGAAAATGAAACTCAGGGTTTGATATGGTTGCTGAATTACAATAAAAATTAACTTTACAGTCTTGCTGTCTTTTTATGTGAAAGTGAGAGCACTGATCAGAAAAATGTAGAATCCTAAGCATCAGAATTAGACCAGGTGAGCTGATTCCAAAGACTTGTAAGTCCTTGAACTCCTAACCTCCCACACTCCCAGTTTCACCCCGCCCTCTGTGGTGGGGTGCTGGACACAGCTCTTTATGGCTCATGAGGGTGATCACTGTGTTCTGTGATATCATGTTGACCACTTGAAGTCAGCCAGAGAAGTATTTTAAATGCTGCAAATCAGGATTCCTCCTCCCTCTCTTGCTGCAGAGTGGGTTGTTAAACATTTAGCAGCACATCACTGTTCTTGGGATTTCTGAAGTACTTCCTTATTGTTTGATGGGGCTGTCTCTTCTTGCCTGGAGCCCCTAAGTTAGGGGCTAATTTAGCAAGAGAGAGCCAATTCACCCCTTGGAACTGCAGCTGAGGAGAACTTTTTCCTTCTTCCTTTTTAAGTTCTTTGATTGGTCTAATAATTAAATTGACATAAGATGAGTGATAGAAGAAAAATAAATTTAATTTCATATGTATGAGAACCCATAAAAATATGAGACTCAAAGATGTGGCCAAAGCAGGCAGCTCTTATACCTTTTAGACAAGAAAACAGTAAACTTGTGAAAAATTGACCAAAAAAGGTGTTTGGTCTTGGGGTAGCTAATGGGCAAAGGAGTAACAAGGCTTGTTTTTACAGCCTCGTAGCCCTGAATTTCCTATCCCTGGCTATAAGGATGCCTTCTATCCTCCTGACATCAAGAGGGTACTTTCATGTAAAAGATTCAGGGTGACAAATAAGGGTCAGAGTGCCCTTCCTGTGCTGGCTGTGTCTTAAGTAACTTTAATTCAAAATAATCAATATGCCAAAGTGGCATATTTTGGGGTGGCATATTCTGCTCCTCTTCAGAACTTACAAACCTCCCATTATCTCCAAACTTCTAACTACTGGTCAGATGCCAACATGTCCCAGAGTTGTCAATTGCATTGTGAAACCTGGATGAAGTTTTTTCCTTTTATTTTATGATGACAAAACTTGGGACTATATATAAGAATGATAAAGACAAATAACAGTGACTAACCTTGGACAGGTAAAGCATAATTTTTCAAAGTGATGACGATCATTCTGAGCTAGCTGGCATGGGTCTGTTTCTTGGCTCATTTGCTTGACTATAATCTCAAATCAGTGAAGGCTTAAGATAGTGAAGGTAAGATTCTAGGAATCCCTTAAATAACACAGAGAAGAGTAGCAAGTACTCGGGGGAGAAATTATCATATACAAATAATCCTTACCCTAGTTTGTCCCCCAGGAAGTCTGGATCATTACCAAGATCTTCAGAAATGGGTTAGTGAGGAGACTGGCAGGAGTTTTGGAGAGTTTGTACTACTGTTTCTCTAGGCTGAGGATGTTAGGGGCAGATGCTTCAGTTGAAATGGTTTTCCTGATTGAAATGAGGAAGAAACTAGTGCAGGGCAGTAGAAGCCAAGTGGCAGCATTCAAAAGTAAAAGACAAAATTGTTGTGGTTACCATAGTAGGTCAAGCTCATCAGTTAGAATGCTCTGAATTACAGGAATCTTTCATAGCGGTTGGCTGATCATGGGGTCCCTCGACTGAAATATGTGATAGCACATTAGTTCTTTTTGATTTGTGTTATGAAAGCACTCCACAACTGGGAAGCATAGATCTGACCTGGGCCACCACTGCTCATTAGGAGGGGGCTCATTAGGAGGGAGCTGCTCATTCTAGCCTGATTCTCAGATTTGAGTTAGTTCCATAATCAAGGATTTCTTACTGATGGACCCAGCAATATCACTTGTCTGTGCAATTAATCTCCTTCCTAGCCTTCACTGAAGGCTATTTGGTGGCCATTTACTATGTATTGCAGATAAATAGCTGTTAATCTAGTTAGCCTGTTCTATGCTCCTGGTTCATTCAGAATGGCTGGGAAATTCTGTCCTTTTGAAGAAAGAATTCCAAAAGACTATTGCTCTTTTATACCGATGATATAGCAACCATCAAGAATAGCAGTATTAGAGTAAGGATAATGTGTTTTTAGGGGTCAATGTTCACATAAACATTGTCAAGTACCAAATGTTATTGTTTCGACTTTGTGACGAAAATAGGTCTCATTTCAGGTCATGCTGGTACACACACATCCTAGAATCTGGCTACACAGACATTTCATGCCAGCTATTATCTGTATGTGAATAGAATACAAAGAAGGTATAAAATTCCATATAGTAAAAATACATATAGTAAACATACCCTGGGAAAGAGACATAACTGGAGGTTTGGGATATGGTTAAACACTGATTCGGAGCTACCTAATTCCTAGAGACTGAGAGTATCATTTGGTCTACTGATCAGAATGACAAATTGTACTTCAGGTTATAAATTGAGTTTTGATCTGAGTCTCCCTGTAGGTGGTCCAGTCTTGTGGTTATTTTTTCTGAGTATATAAATAGAATAAGTCTCATAAGCAATTGGCAGAATCCCCCGCTGGGTCCCTGTACCACGAATAGGGCTATTGACTTTGGAATTACCAAGCTTCTGGAGTTGACCTTACCTACTAAAGTGCTAAAATCCAAAGTAGTATTGAATCCACAGGTGAATCACAAAAGTTAATAGGCATCATCAAAAGCATGAATGATGTAGGGTTGATGATTCTTTTCATGTCTCCATTTAGGCCTATGTAGAAGAATCAGAGGTACATTGAGTGATTATAAATTATATCCAGTTGTCCCTTTCATAAATATTTATTCAGTACCCATCAAGATTCAGACTTTGCTAGATGTCATGGGTGCGATTACGAGCAAATCTTGACATAGTCTTTGCTTTTGTGGCACAGACGTTTTGGTGGAGAAGACTAGCATTGATCAAGATAATTCCATGAGCTTGTGTTACAGGGAAACTCGTGTTGTCCTGGTGTTTATGTGTAACTGTGTGCAGGGAAGGTTTGGAGGGGAGAGCAGGAAAGATGAGGAAACTCTTCCTCCAGCAAGTGGCACTTCGGATGAGCTTTGAGGCCGAGGTGGGTGTTAGCTAAACAGAGGGGAAGGGCCAAACACCACCCACAGCAGGAGAGAAGAGTGTACCTAAGGATCCGAATGAAAGACAGTGTACTTGGAGTGGTGGCTCTGAGGGGCAGAGTGGACAGAGAGGAGGCTGAAGCAGTCAACAGGGGCTAAACTGGCAGGATTTGCTCCTATCTTAAGAGCAATGTGAAATCAAGTGCATGATTTTAAGTAGAGAAATGTCATATTCAGATATTCAAAAGACTTCTCTTACTGCACTATGGGTTTAATCAGAGAGTGACAAGATGTAGTACTGATCTATTGCAGCAATCCAAGTGAGAGTTTGTTGCATGGACATAGAAATAGGTAGGTAAATTTATGAGATATCTAGGAGGTGATATTAATAGGATTGGCAATGGACTGTTGATAATGAATTGAATATTGGGCACATGGAAGTGGAAAGTGGAAAGTGATACTCATATTTCTGGCTTATATGACAGGAGATTATCTGTTACCTATCTATCTACCCATCCATCTAAAATTTCTGGCTTGTATAGTAGTATGCATATATATATGCACACATATATACACAATAGTAGTATGGTTATATACATAATCTGAACTGGCTGGAGTGAGTCTGATTTTTGGCTCATTTGTATGGAGAGAGAGAGAGAGGATAAAATTGGGGCAATGATCATGAGTTCATTCTTGGACCTGTAGAGATTGAGGGGCCTAACACATTTATGTGAAGATGTTGAGTGAAAACAGTCATGAGGGTGAGGAATGAGAACCGATTGGGTGATGAAATACATAATAAACACAAGGGTCCCTGGTCCATGGATAGGAAGTGAGCCCGGAGCTGTGGAGAAATTGCAAGGAGAGAAGAGGAGTCTGAGACCGTGCACTGCAGGACTCAGCAGCTAAGGTATGCGTGTCCCCCTGGAGTGCAGTGTGTTCAGCGTGCTGCGCTTAGCAAGAATTCACTAGAGGTTTATGGGCTTAAAAACAAACAAACCAAAACTGATGGAGAAGGAGAGCACCCTTTCAGTCCCTCTCCCTTTTTACTAGCTTACTCTAAAACAGTGAGTACAAACAGAAAACGTTCCAAGTTGGATTGTAATGTTTGGCTGGACTCCTCTGGTTCTGACAATGTTGGCTTTTAGGTATTCGGTCTGGCGATTCAAATAAGGTGTAAATGATTTCTCATTTGTAAAATGACTTCCTAGTACTCTCTCTTTTGTGCTTTTTTCAGGACTTAGCCAACTCTGCTTTATATTTAAAGTACCTATCTGGGAATCTGTCCATCCTTCCACCCTGGGAAGTTTGGCACAGGATGCCCACGTTTCACTCGCCTTTATGTTGACAGTGGTGGTGTGGCGTCTCCCCTGTAGTAAGTGCTTCTGTCTCTTACAACTTTTTTGTTTTTTTTCTTTAAAGCGTGCCTCAATCTCTGATATTAAAAAAAGTGTGTATATTCTGGAAGACAAATTGGCAAACTTTATTTATTTTTAAGTAGGCTCCACGCTTAGCGTAGAGCCTAAACGTGGAACCCAATGTGGGACTTGAACTCAGGACCCTGAGATCAAGACCTGAGCTGAGATCAAGAGTCGGGCACTTAACCAACTGAGCCGCCCAGGTGCTCCAACTTGGCAAGACTTTAAACACAAACTCTCATCTTTATTATTTGGCTTGAAAGTAAATGGGTACATTAATGAGCTACTGGGTGCTCTTTGCATGTTTCCCCAGATGGTCCCCAAATTTTCTTTCCTTAATATAAAAATGCACTTCCTAAACTAGGCCACTGGAGGGAAGCATAGTGCAAGGTTAGCATTTCGTTCATCCTGGCGCCCAGGGTAGACTCGGTCAAGCCTGTGGGTCAAAGACCAGGGCTATGCCTCAGTGTCAGCAGAGCCTTTGTCTGCCTGTCTGTCCATCAGTCGTTTTCCCCTTGTCAATTTTTTTCCTCTTCGTCTTTTTCCAGGATACTTTGTGGGTTAAAACTTTTATTTTGAAACTTCTAGGAGCTTAATTAATAAACATGAAAACCAAGTCAAAGCTGGCACAATGCCCTTTTTCTGCTCAACCACACGGGCATGCTAGGACAATTGTAGTTATTTACATTTGGCATCCAACTGACTCAACGAGCAACGCTGCCTTTTTTTCGATGAGGACCGAAGCTATTAAATTAAACAGGTTAATGTGGCTACAGCATTTCACCCCCTACTATCCCCACAGCTACAGTAAATCTGCCACCTGCTTATTTCCATAAAAATTCAATTAGGCACCACCATTTATTCTTCTTATGTGAGCAATTAACCTCAGGCAGTTTCAGGCCCCAAAGAAAGGCCAGGCTGGCCTGTTTCTTCTTTTCCCTCTTTGCTCCCTTTAGCTGCTGGTGCTTTCTTTTGCTAAGTGACTGCACACCTTCACACCAGTGCAAAATGAAAGAATAGACTAGACCGCTGCGCACTGTCAAGCCGGTGAAAAGAGCAAAAACTGAAAAATCGCCAACAGCCCTTCTGCCTCCGCCCCATCCAGGCCGTGGGAAAGCCTCCGAGCCCGGGGAAGCGCACAGCGAGCCTGCAGCCAGGGCCCCCCCCGGGGACTCCCGGCATTGCGGAGAAACACACCAACATGAACAAGAACTTGCCTTAAAACTGGTTTATTGTCTTTCTTCTTTATCTTTATATAAAGAAAAGGTGACCGTGTAGGGAAAGGTCGGTAAAATGCCCCAGCATCCTGGTGAAGGCAACAACACAGTTACGAAGAGAGAAAACCGCGCTCATCTGTGCTTCGTGGCAATATTGCTGCAACCAAAGGCGCTGGGAGGCGGGTGCTTTTCTTTCCCTTTTTAGGAGGAAGGAGTCTTCAGTATACGTCGAAAATGCTGACTCTCTTCTTTCTTTCTTTCTTTCTTTCTTTCTTTCTTTCTTTCTTTCTTTCTTTCTTTCTTTCTTTCTT